>NC_092261.1:14985196-15285196 GCF_036320965.1 Panulirus ornatus | reverse complement strand
ACTATTAATGGCACTGAAGATACTACCCCATGTTAGCGGCGACGGAGACCGTACCCCGTGTTGCTGGCAACAGAGGTTGTACCCCGTGTTCATGGCAATATAACCTGTGCCCCACGTTAATGGCAACGGGGTTTTTACCTCAGTAATTTCTCTGCTAATGGAGATTGTACGTTTAGGGTCATTACAACGAAGTCTGTATCCTACAGTAGTGGCAATGAAGACTATGATCCATGGTTATGGTAAAGGATAATGAGCCCTGTGTTAATAATAAAGGAGATTTACCCCATGCTCATGGCAACGGAGGCTGTACCCTATGTTAATGGCAATGGAAACTGTACCCCATGTAAGCAAAGGATATTGTACCCTATGTTAATGGCAATGGAAACTGTACCCCATAATCATGGCAAAGGAGATTGTACCCCCATGTTAGTGGTGATGGAAAGTGTACCCCATATCAATGGCAAGGAAAATCACACACTATAGTAATAGCAACGAAGACTGTATCCTATGTAATCAATAACAACGGAAACTGTACCCTACATCTATTGTAACAATAATTGTACCCCATGTTCATCACAACAGGGTTATGTGCACCCTGTATCAGTGGCAACAGAGATTGTCACCACAACTGTTGATGACAACCACGACTGTTAATGACAACGGCGACTCTACTTGACGTAGATGGCGCTGGAATATGAACCACAAGTTAACGGGAACACAAATTCAAGGTAGTGGTAGGGGGCAGCGTAGGATGACCAGCACGTACCTTCCTCAAGTTAATGGCGTTTATCCACGGACCGGAAAGGACACACGGACACGGACGAACATCAAAATACGAGTGTACCTCCACGTCCACGAGCGTACGGGGAGACCTACGTAACGATTTCGGGTGTTCTCACAAGCAGCGATGGAGGAGATGAACGCAAGCATCAAGTTTGGGACGTATCTACGGACACACGTGTAAAGGGAGGGGAATCTGTACGTAGAGAGGTATGAAGAGAGAGAGACACGGACGGATGAATACTGAGTTATCAAGTTCGATAAACAACCACGGACAGTTTGAAGAGTCCTCGTGTACGTAACAAAAAACCAAGGAAGAGGAAATTAGGACAATCCCTCCTTGTGACTACTGCCATGACAATGTGTCACGGTAAGATTCACCAACTTTGAGAATATAAGACAACTCATAACCAAGTGCAAAGTGAGTTTGAACATTTGTGTGTGTATATATTGTATATATATATATATATATATATATATATATATATATATATATATATATATATATATATATATATATATATATATAATTGACGTACAACAAACACACACCTGACACTGCATGACTGAAGACCTTCCCCCCAAGTAAAGGTGAACTCGCGGGACCGCCACCATCCACCCTATCCTCCACCACCCACTAAATTACACCCTGACCTCTGACCTTCCAAGCTCTGAAAACACGTCTCGGCTTGGGTACGCTTACGCTAGCCCCTGAAACACACACACACACACACACACACACGGGTACCTGGCCTGGGCTAGCGTGTGTGTGTGTGTGTGTGCGACGAATGTATAA
This sequence comes from Panulirus ornatus, assembly GCF_036320965.1. Taxonomy (NCBI): domain Eukaryota; kingdom Metazoa; phylum Arthropoda; class Malacostraca; order Decapoda; family Palinuridae; genus Panulirus; species Panulirus ornatus. The sequence continues at coordinate 15,283,620 of NC_092261.1, read as the reverse complement.
CTCCATCCTCGTAACGTGCATTGGGTAACCAATCATACACATACACACACACACATGAAATGCAAGGCCGCACGAGAGTAGAATTCCCCCTAAACAGGTAATCACACACACACACACACACACACATACACACACGGCACCAGGCGTGTTCTCACACCTCACTACACCCACAGAATATAGTTTCCAACGTCTCCTCCACCTCCAGCTTATCACTTATCACCGTACTCTTCAACCTTGTTTATATATATATATATATATATATATATACATTGGACGTGGTGTTTTTAACCCACAGTTCCCAGTCTGGTTCGATCACCAAGGGAGGAGGGTATACGATAGTCTATAAACACAAGGGTTCGAACCCTTCAATCGGGTTTGAGGAACCTTTGGGGTGGAATGCCCGTTTCCTTACACTATATATACCTATATCCCTCGACCTCGACCCTAGCTTGGAGATACAAGTCCTGGGTCTCCTAGGCTTGGCTAGAGAAGCCTAGGAGTACAACGACGCCGGTGGCGTTGCTGTATACACACACACACACACACACACACACACACACACACACACACAATGCTTTCGGCCTACGGAAGGACACCCTATTGATTATGGCAGTGAAAGGTCAAAGGTGAGGAGAGGGACGACCCACCAGCCTCCCAGAGTGGGTACTGACCTACCTACGTCACGTGACAAGGGTTTTCATTCCACCGGACCGAGGTTATGCCCGTCTTGGTCAAAGGCTAGGGTGGGTGACCTTGGCAAGGTGGGTGTGACCCTGGGAAGTAGGTGACCTTGGGAAGTAGGGTGACCTTGGGAAGTTGGTGACCTTGGGGAAGTGGGTGACCTTGGGAAGGTGGGTGTGAACCTGGGAAGTGGGTGACCTTGGATAGGTGGATGACCTTGGAAAGTAGGTGACCTTGGGGAAGTGGGTGACCTTGGGAAGGTGGGTGTGAACCTGGGAAGTAGGTGACCTTGGGTAGGGGGATGACCTTGGAAAGGTGGATGACCTTGGAAAGGTGGGTGACCTTGAAAAGGATCTGTTCTTGTCCCAAGTGTACTTGGCCGAGCCGTCAGCCCTTTGAGTACGACGGTACGACTCGTCAGTACGACGGTGCGACCCTTGATTACGACGGTGCGACCTTGAGTACGACGGCACGACCCTCGAACACGACGATACAACCAACCCTTAGGCACGACGGTATGACCCTTAAGTACGACGGTACGACCCTTGAGTACGAAGGTACGACCCTTAAGTACGACGGTACGACCCTTGAGTACGACGGTACGACCCTTGAGTACGACGGTACGACCCCTTGTGAACGACTTTATAGGGTACTTGAGCACGACAATACATTCCTTGAGTACAAGTATACAACACTTGAGTACGACGGTACGACCCTTGAGCACGAAGGTACGACCCTTTAGTACGACAATACGACCCTTGAGGACGTCTTTACAACCATTAAGCACGACGGTACGACCCATAAGGACGACGGTAAGGCCTTTTCTTACGACAGTAAGAACCTTAAGACGTCCGTGCAACCCTTAAACACGACGGTTCGACCCTTGAGTACGACCAAACGATCTTTGATACGACGGTACGATCTCCTGAGCACGACGGTCATTGCGAACCGTGGGTACGACGGAGTGGCCGTGAGGGTCATGATCCAAGGTCAGGTCATCAAGGGTCGCCATGTCTTAGTCACGGAGCTGGTGACGCCATCACATGCCTGGCACGCCCCCGTTGTGTCATGAACTAGTGACGTCAATAAACTGACGTGTCACTTCACTGATTACGTCATCTGGTCGTGTCAATATACAGTCCACCACAAAAACATTAAAACATTTCCTTGTTAACACGCAAACATTCTACTGTAAACACACCAGCATTCCACTGTAAACACATTATCATTCCACCTTAAACACACCAGCACTCCACTGTAAACACACCCACATTTCACTGTAAACATACTAACATTCCACCATAAACTCTCTAACATTCTTCGGCTTGCCAGAGGTGACTTTTCACTTGCTGTGTAACCTCGAGCAGGCGGAGTACGGTAACCCCTATATACACACATATATATATATATATATATATATATATATATATATATATTTTTTTTTTTTTTTTTTTTTATACTTTGTCGCTGTCTCCCGCGTCTGCGAGGTAGCGCAAGGAAACAGACGAAAGAAATGGCCCAACCCCCCCCCCCCATACACATGTACATACACATGTCCACACACGTGTATACATACCTACACAGCTTTCCATGGTTTACCCCAGACGCTTCACATGCCTTGATTCAATCCACTGACAGCACGTCAACCCCTGTATACCACATCGCTCCAATTCACTCTATTCCTTGCCCTCCTTACACCCTCCTGCATGTTCAGGCCCCGATCACACAAAATCTTTTTCACTCCATCTTTCCACCTCCAATTTGGTCTCCCTCTTCTCCTCGTTCCCTCCACCTCCGACACATATATCCTCTTGGTCAATCTTTCCTCACTCATTCTCTCCATGTGCCCAAACCATTTCAAAACACCCTCTTCTGCTCTCTCAACCACGCTCTTTTTATTTCCACACATCTCTCTTACCCTTACGTTATATATATATATATATATATATATATATATATATATATATATATGGGTTTTTCGCAACAAACGAAAGAATGGCCCAACCCACCCACATATACACACGAACATATACATACCTATACATTTCAACGTATACATATATATACATACACAGACATATACATATATACACATGTACATAATTCATACTTGTTGCCTTTATTCATTCCCGTCGCCACCCCGCCACACATGAAATGACAGCCCCCTTCCCCCGCACACGCGCGAGGTAGCGCTAGGAAAAGACAATAAAGGCCACATTCGTTCACACTCAGTCTCTAGCTGTCATGTACAATGCAATGAAACCACAGCTCCCTTTCCACATCCAGGCCCCACAAAACTTTCTATGGTTTACCCCAGACGTTTCACATGCCCTGGTTCAATCCATTGACAGCATGTCGACCCCGGTATACCACATCGTTCCAATTCACTCTATTCCTTACACGCCTTTCACCCTCCTGCACGTTCAGGCCCCGATCACTCAAAATCTTTTTCACTCCATTCTTCCACCTCCAATTTGGTCTCCCACCTCTCCTTGTTCCCTCCACCTCCGACACATACATCCTCTCATACAAACACACACACACACACACACACACACACACACACATTTTCTTTTCTTTCAAACTATTCGCCATTTCCCGCATTAGCAAGGTAGCGTTAAGAACAGAGGACTGGGCCTCTGAGGGAATATCCTCACCTGGCCCTCTTCTCTGTTCCTTCTTTTGGAAAATTAAAAAAAAAAAAAAAAACAAGAGGGGAGGATTTCCAGCCCCCCGCTCCCTCCCCTTTTAGTCGCCTTCTACGACACGTAGGGAATACGTGGGAAGTATTCTTTCTCCCCTTATATATATATATATATATATATATATATATATATATATATAGATATAGATATATATATATATATATATATATATATATATATATATATATATATATATATAGATATAATGCAATTGAAAACAGCAAACACTCGAGGTCCCGTCAATGCACATCACAAGCCTCACACCACAGCAATGTTGGCATTACACAATTGAATGACATCCACCCCCTCAACAGACAGAAAGATTCACCGCTTCAACAAACAGAGACATTCTCACATTACCTCCGTCAACAGACAGACGATGACACATGGCCACAGATATAAAGGACATTCTACCAAACTGAGGAGTGACCGGGATCCAGAGTCGGGATTAGGACCACAGCACTGAGCTGCACAGCACCACACAGAGCTGCACACCACACAGAGCTGCACAGCACTACACAGTGCTTCCAATCACTACACAGAGCTGTACAGCACTACACGGAGCTTCAAATCACTATACAGAGCTGTACAGCACTACACAAAGCTTCAAATTACTACACAGAGCTGCACAGCACCACACAGAGCTGCACAGCACTACATAGAGCTGCACACCACCACGCAGAGCTGCACAGCACTACACAGAGCTGCACAGCACTACACAGAGCTTCAAATCACTACACAGAGCTGCACAGCACCACACAGAGCTTCAAATCACTACATAGAGCTGCACAGCACCACACAGAGCTTCAAATCACTACACAGAGCTGTACAGCACCACACAGAGCTGCACAGCACTACACAGAGCTTCAAATCACTACACGGAGCTGTACAGCACTACACAGAGCTTCAAATCACTACACAGAGCTGCACAGCACCACACATAGCTCCACATCACTGCACAGAGATGCACAGCACTACACAGACTTACGCGATACTATACAAAGTTACACAGTGCTACACAGACGTCCACAATACTACCCAGCTTTGCACAGTACTACACAGATGCACAGTAATAAGCACTGTGGCACAGTACTATACAGAGCAGCACAGTACTAAACAGAAGCACAACACACAACACTACACAGAGCTCCGCAATGGTACACAGAAGTGCACAGTACTATACAGAGCTGCACAGAGTCACACGGAGAGTTGCCAAGTTGTACAAAGAGTTGCACAGTGCTACACAGAGGAGCACAGTACTATACAGAGTTGCACAGTGCTACACAGAGGAGCACAGTACTATACAGCGTTGCACAATGTTAAACTGAGGTTTACAGTGGTACACAGAGTAGCCAAGGGGTACACATAGTTCCACTGCGGTACACAGACTAGCACAGAGGAACAGAGAGTTGCACAGGGTTATACAGAAGAGCACTGCATGTCACTAGACGCTAGCTTGAATTCGTCCACCGCTATATTTTTATACAAATTTCTTCAGTGTCTTATATATATATATATATATATATATATATATATATATATATATATATATATATATATATATATATATATATATATATTCCTATGAGTCCATGGGGAAAATCAAACACGATAAGTTCCCAAGTGCACTTTCGTGTAATAATCACATCATCAAGGGAGACACAAGAGAGAAATAACAGTCAGTTGATTTCCAACGAAGAGACGTAGCTAGGACGCCATTTGGTAAACATGTGATGGTCCAAGGCAGACAACGAGCGTATCATGAACTTATCATGTGGACAAGAAGGTGAATTGTTTACAAATCTTATCAACAATAAAGTTATCTAATTTGTGTAGACCTTCACTAATATTAAGGTTATAATTCTTTGTGTCTTTAATAATAGAAGATTCAATGATATTTTTCGTGGTACTGGAGTTAGAGTTAATAACTGAGATGGCATTATTCCAGTCAATACAATGATCATAGTTTTTAACGTGATTAAATAAGGCATTTGATTCTTGTCCTGTTTTTATACTATATCTATGTTGCTTAAGTCTAACAGAAAGATCCTTACCAGTTTGCCCAACATAAACTTTATCACAATTTCTACATGGGACTTTATAGATGCATCCAGGAGAATTTTCTGGTGAGTTCCTTATTAAGATATTCTTTCTAGTATTATTGTTGCTGAAGGCAACATTTACATCAAAGGATTTAAGCAACATGGGAAGTACGGTAAAATTATTATCAAAAGGGAGAACTAAAAGATTCTTGGTGTCAATGGGAGGTTTGGGCTGAACTCTCTAAAATGATTTCTTTGCTAACTTAAGGGATTTATCAATGAAAGATCTAGGGTACTTTAACTTAGATCCAATAGAATATATCCAATAGAATATATCACCATCAATAAAATCTGAACTGCAAATACGTAATGCCCTAAGGAACATAGCTATGTCTCTTCGTTGTACATCAACTGACTGTTATTTATCTCTTGTCTCTCCCCTGATGATGTGATTATTACACGAGAGTGCACTTGGGAACTTATCGCGTTTCATTTTCCCCGTGGACTCATAGAAATATACTTGATCACGCGCAAAATTGTGATCCTTTCCAATATATAAATATATATATATATATATATATATATATATATATATATATATATATATATATATATATATATATCCCTAGGGATAGAGGAGAAAGAATACTTCCCACGTAATCCCCACGCGTCGTAGTAGGCGACTAAAAGAGTAGGAGCGGGGGGGCTGGAAATCCTCCCCTCTCGTTTTCAATTTTCCAAAAGAAGGAACAGACAAGGGGGCCACGCGAGGATATTTCCTCAAAGGCTCAGTCCTCAGTTCTTAATGCTGCCTCGCTGATGCGGGAAATGGCGAACAGTATGAAAAAAAAGAATATATACAACATTTCTGATAACTTTAATCGCTCTGTAAGAATTATAATATCTCTATATTACCGCAAATTAATTCCGTTATACTATTTAGATTACTAATTTTCAAGCACTCATTATCGGCTTTGGGAACATGTCGACGGCAACTAGTACTCATTAGTAAACCTGCTTAATGACAGGTGTACTAATTAGTGCAATGACAGGTTTACTAATTAGTGTAATGACAGGTTGACTAATTAGTGTAATGACAGGTTTACTAATTAGTGTAATGACAGGTTTACTAATTAGCGTATTTGATTTGCTATACCTATGGATACCTTCGCTGCGTCCCTGTATGGACGATACATCGGCAAGTACCGGTATGTATGGTACACGTGTACCTGAGGTACTGTCGCCCCCCCGCCCCCGCCAGCGCTAGCTCGCTCACCCGTACCGATGATGTACCCTCGAGAAAAGCTGATTCAGCCGCCTGTACCGTCCGACACCGCGTACCGTCGCTTGAACACTGTGTCGTGTGTACTGATCAGTGTGAAGTTCTGACACCTCTCTGTACCGTAGGTACCACCGACCTAACGCAGCAGGGTCAGGTGAACCCGTCATCTTACGACTCAATCCTCTTTGCACACCGGAGGTACCATCGCCTCAATGGTGGTTCGTCTAGACCAGCTGTACCCTCTTGTCACCTCGACACTACCTAACCAGCAGAAATGTGGTACGTACCATCGCTCTGTAACCGCTGTAATCTTACGTTACATCACCTGTAACGGGGATTGCTATACCACCTCAGTTATGAACTCTCCTATACCTAAACTACAGTATCGGGTCACGTAAACACGTAACATAGAAATCCCCCTTTATCTACGCTGCAAAATTTCCCCCCAAACACTAGCTCATGTGAACTGGTGTTGCCACGTCCCCAACACCGCTTCGCCCGTTCGTATCCCCAGCACTGAGTTCGTCGGCGCCAGCGAACTGTCGTCTTGGAGAAGTAGGTTTACCGACGACCACATTTCCTCTCGCCGCTGTGTCTTAAGGTTAGCCAGACAACCAAGCCTTTGGAGATGAATCGAACACTACCCCACAAACGGACTGAGATATCACGTGCCACGTGCAATATTGACGAGAACCATATCCACACTTCATCACGTGGGGACGTGTATGGGAACACATGGGAAGCGATAGATCACTGGAGACGTGATGGTCCATGAAGAGGTTATCTATCGGAGGAGAGCAATGGTGTCCTGCCGTATTGATCTACGGAATAGATAAAGCAGTACATCACCTCCTTCCCCCACCAACCACTATCCATTCGTGGATTCGATTCCTCACACCATGGGATTTAATCCTACCCAAGGGATCTTTCATGTGGTACTCTGTCGAAAACGTTTTTGCATGTCTTAACTTTATAGCATCTTGGAGTATTTTGGAATCCCGGATGTTCTATGACGAAAGATTTCTGTCAGACTCGGTGAACATAACCTCTTACTGGAACCTACTGGTTGTCTACTGTCCAAGAAAACAGTCCTATTGTTTTTAAAAATTTTACCATAACTTGGCAAGAGTAAAAGGACGGTAAGTCGAAGTGCATTTTCTACTTTCCTTGTTGAAACCTTGCGTTACATTATCAAGGTTCTGGTCATGGCGATGGAGTTAGCAGAGAGATAAAAACTGAGGAGAGAGGATATGGCCAGCAATCAAGACTGGCTTTCCAGGGGAACAGATTAGCAGATACGGAGAACAGGAGTCAGCGGGGTGAAAGACGAAGGAGTCACAGAGACAAATGGCTCAGCAAGTGAGGAACAGACGGATGATGTGGTCAGTTGGCGAGGAAGGAGTGTGTGTGTGTGTGTGTGTGTGTGTGTGTGTTGTAGACGGACGAGGGGTGTTGGAATAACCAGATGGGGGGGAGATTCAAAGAGAAAGGAATCACGATATGTTAATCTCACCCACATGTATTTCAAACCTTTCTAAAAGAGACCAGAAGTGTCACTACAACAAGAATTGGATCAATGTGTCTGTTTCTACCTCCCAAATACACCAGCTTACTAACGTCATACTCCCGTCGTGTTCGGACGTAGACGGTCATCTGGTCACTCGCTGCCGTAACCTCTCTCCAGCCTGGCCTGCTGTTGTGAACACGGGGCATGACGACACTCCTCTGGCCTCCTCACCGTCCTCCACTGTGGCACTCCTTCCAGCCTGGCCTGCTGTTGTGAACACGGGGCATGACGACACTCCTCTGGCCTCCTCACCGTCCTCCACTGTGGCACTCCCTCCAGCCTGGCCCGACCGCCGATATGAAGGGGAGAACGGTTAAGCAAGTGGAGGGAAGGAGGTACAGTGATGAGGAGGGAGGGGGTGGTCAGGCGTGAGTGAAGAGGGATCAGGCGAGGGTAAAGGGTCAGTTCAGGGAGGCGGGTCAGTGAGGAAGAAAGGGTCATGAGTGAGATCAAAGGGGTCAAAGTTGAGAGAGAGAGGGGGGGCCCAGTTTTAAGGAGAGAGGAGAGGGGTGGGGGAAGGGTCAAAGGTGAGAGAAGAGAGAGATTAGAGATGAGGGAAGATGGATCAGGAGTGAGGAAGAATGGTCATGAGCGAGGAAGAAGCGTTAGAAGTAAGGAAGAGGAGTCTTAGGTTAGGGAGAGGGTACAGGGGTAAGGAAAAGGAGTCACAGTTAAGGGGGTAGGAGACAGAGGTGAGGGAGAGGGATCAGGTGTAGGGAAAGGGGTTACGGCGTAAGGAAGTGGGGTTGTAAGAGAAGGTGAGGTGTCAAGGGTGAAGAGGAGGAGTCTGAGGTGAGGGAGAGGGTCAGATGAGAGTAATAGGAGTCAAAGGTAAGAAAGAGGGGTCGAGGGCAAGGAAGAGGGGTCACTGGTTACGGTAAGGGGTCAGAATTTAGCAAGAGGGGGTCAGAGATTTAGGGAGAGGGGGCGGCCAGAGATTAGTAAGAGAGGGTGGCCAGAGATTAGTAAGAGGGTCAGAGATTAGCAAGAGAGGGTCAGAGATTAGCAAAAGAGGGTCAGAGATTAGCAAGAGAGGGTCAGAGATTAGCAAGAGAGGGTCAGAGATTAGCAAGAGAGGGTCAGAGATTAGCAAAAGAGGGTTAGAGGCTTAGCAAGAGGGGGTCAGAGATTAGGGACAGGGGGGCCAGACACGGTAAAGGGGCCCACCATGGAAGGCAAGGGGGAGGGACGGGAAGCGGAGAATGACAACTGAGTCAGAGCGTGGGCCGAGGGCCGTGGCGGAGGGGCAGGTAGGAGATGTGCAGAACCAGCACCTGAGCTGTAATGTCAGCAGGTGAAGGATGGAGTCAGCAAATCATGAAGTGGTTATGTGAGGAGAGAAGGACCAGCGGTTGAAGATGGGCCAGTCAGTGATGGGCATGGATAAGCAGATGAGGAGGAGCAGCGGTCAGCTGGTAAGCTGAAGCCCTAAAATATGACCAGGAAGACAGAGGTAGGTGGATGGATACAAAATCTGACGCAGGCTGTAAACTTCTCCACGACACCTGACAGGTCAGCCGGTGGACTGTTACTGTGCTAGAGGTGGTGAGGTGGTCCAGGTGTGCTGGAGGCGATAAGGGGGTCCAGGAGTGCTGGAGGTGGTGAGTGGGTCCAGGAGTGCTAGAGGCAGTGATATAGCACAGTTGTGCCGAAGGTAAGGGGGGGTTCTGATGTCCTAGGGGAGGTGGGCTGGTTCAGGTGTGCTAGGGAGGTGAGCCGGTCCCAGATATGAGGCAGGAGGGAATGGGATGGAGGTGGTGAGAATGATCCATTTGTGCTGGTGGAGGTAAGGAGGTCAAGATGTGCTAGAGAAGATGGAGGGTTACAGTTGTGTTGGAAATGAGCGGGTCCAGGTGTGCTGGAGGGGGATGCAGGTGTGCCAGGTGATATGAGACGGGACTCGTATGATGGGCTAGTGAGAAGGCTGGGGTACCCTTATGCTGGATGGGTGAGGATGTCATCGTGACCTAGGCAGGTCCACATGTGCAGAACAGGTGAGTAGGTCCACATGTGCAGGGCAGGTGAGGAGGGCCACATGTGCAAGGCAGTTGAGGAGGTCCACATGTGCAGGGCAGTTGAGGAGGTCCACATGTGCAGGGCAGGTGAGGAGGTCCACATGTGCAGGGCAGGTGAGGAGGTCCACATGTGCAGGGCAGGTGAGGAGGTCCACATGTGCAGGGCAGGTGAGGAGGTCCATATGTACAGGGCAGGTGAGGAGGTCCATATGTGCTGGGCAGGTGAGGAGGTCCACATGTGCAGGGCAGGTGAGGAGATCCATATGTGCAGGGCAGGTGAGGAGGTCCACATGTGCAGGGCAGGTGAGGAGGTCCACATGTGCAGGGCAGGTGAGGAGGTCCACATGTGCAGGGCAGGTGAGGAGGTCCACATGTGCTGGGCAGGTGAGGTCCACATGTGCTGGCCAGGTGAGGAGGTCCACACGTTAAGTGTAAGGCAGGTGAGGAGGTCCACATGTGCAGTGCAGGTGAGGTCCACATGTGCAAGGCAGGTGAGGAGGTCCACATGTGCAGGGCAGGTGAGGAGGTCCACATGTGCAGGGCAGGTGAGGAGGTCCACATGTGCAGGGCAGGTGAGGAGGTCCACATGTGCAGGGCAGGTGAGGAGGTCCACATGTGCAGGGCAGGTGAGGTCCACATGTGCAAGGCAGGTGAGGAGGTCCACATGTGCAGGGCAGGTGAGGAGGTCCACATGTGCAGGGCAGGTGAGGAGGTGCCACATGTGCAGGGCAGGTGAGGAGGTCCACATGTGCAGGGCAGGTGAGGAGGTCCACATGTGCAGGGCAGGTGAGTTCCACATGTGCAGGGCAGTTGAGGGGGTCCACATGTGCAGGGCAGGTGAGGAGGTCCACAAGTGCAGGGCAGGTGAGGAGGTCCACATGTGCAGGGCAGGTGAGGAGGTCCACATGTGCAGGGCAGGTGAGGAGGTCCACATGTGCAGGACAGGTGAGTTCCACATGTGCGGGGCAGGTGAGGAGGTCCATATGTGCAGGGCAGGTGAGGAGGTCCACAAGTGCAGGGCAGGTGAGGAGGTCCACATGTGCAGGGCAGTTGAGAAGGTCCACATGTGCAGGGCAGGTGAGGAGGTCCACATGTGCAGGGCAGTTGAGGAGGTCCACATGTGCAGGGCAGGTGAGGAGGTCCACATGTGCAGGGCAGGTGAGGAGGTCCACATATGCTGGACAGGTGAGGAGATCCACTTGTGCAGGGCAGGTGGGGAGGTCCACTTGTGCTGGGCAGGTGAGGAGGTCCACATGTGCAGGGCAGGTGGGGAGGTCCACATGTGCAGGGCAGGTGAGGAGGTCCACATGTACAGGGCAGGTGAGGAGGTCCACATGTGCTAGGCAGGTGAGGAGGTCCACATGTGCTAGGCAGGTGAGGAGGTCCACATGTGCAGGGCAGGTGAGGAGGTCCACATGTGCAATGCAGGTGAGGAGGTCCACATGTGCTGGGCAGGTGAGGAAGTCCACATGTGCTGGGCAGGCGAGGAGGTCCACATGTGCTGGGCAGGTGAGGAAGTCCACATGTGCTGGGCAGGCGAGGAGGTCCACATGTGCTGGGCAGGTGAGGAGGTTCACGTGTTGGTCAGGCTCCCAGCGACCACAGTGCTGCCTCTTCCTGTCTCCACAGCGCTGCCTCTCCCACTGTGCTGATGAGGAGGTCCAGATGTGCTTGGCGGGTGAGGATGTCTTCGTGTGCATGGTAGGTGAGAAGGTCCAAGTGTATCTGGCAGGTGAGGAAGCCTATGTGTGCAAGGAAAATTCTCGGGGCCCTAATGCTGGATGGGGATGGTTTGGAGACACTCCGGGGGGTTGAAATGCCGTATACACAACTCTCATGTGAAGTATGACGGTGCCGGGTGTGGCACGGGGACCTGTGCCTCACGGTACCTGGAGGAGTGAGCGTCGGTTAGGTCCCCATCCCAGCCGGTCGCTTCAGTCTGGCTTCCCTCGGCTTACTGGAGGAAGCAGGCGTGCAAAGTGAGGGACGGAGAGAGGTATGGTGGTGTGGGGGGAAGGATTGGAACGGTAGACATGGAAGAGGGAGATCTACAGAGAGGTGAAGAGGAGGAGGAGGACGTGAGAAGAAAGGATAGAAGAGATCTGAGATAGAAGGTGAAGGAGGAAGATACAGCCACGCGAGGCAACGAAAGAGGTCAGGGACGGCTAGAAGTGGGAGTGATGGAGGATGAAGGAAGAATGGAAAGGAGAGGGAAAAGAGTGCAAGATGAGGGTGGGGGATGAGGGAATGGGGAAGGGCAAGATAAATGAAGAGCGGCCAAGATGACAGATGAAATGCAGTCGAGGGTGAAATACAGACGACTAAAACCATGATGGGTTCACAGTAGGAACGAAGGTCCCAGCCAAACACCGAACCACAGACGTTGGGGGTAAAAAAAGGCAAGTTTAGCAACAAGAGACGAGGAGAAGAGTGGATATCGGGTCTTGAAGTTGGCAGAACAAAGGTGTGAGGGGAGAGAGGGAAGGGAGGGAGTCTGGTGAGGGGGGCGATCAGGATGACCCTCAAGTGGCTGGACGACAATTAGAACTTCTACCTTTTTTTTTCAAAGAAAAAACTGCACGAGGGACTGAGCTGAAGAAGAACGAAAGAGGAGTTCATACACGTCCTACGGCCATGGAAAACGGTCCTACAAAAGTATAGGTTGTCCAGGAGTTTCCTGTGCCTCACTAAGAGGTGAAGACGCTCCCATGTGTTGTCGGTCGGGGCAGAGGTTCTGGGATGCGAGAGATTTTCGTACACACGTTACAGGAAATTAAGAAACTATACCATGTTGAAGGGAGGCGAAGTGCTTCCTGTGTGTCAGATATAAGACTTTAACTCCTTAATGATGTGGTGAAGAGATGTGAAACGTAATAGGGATGAGAGTCCACCACTCTAACGAGGAGAGGAAGGGATTTCCATATGTTACAGGCAAGTAAGTGAAAAGCTTTTAAGTCGTTCGACGGAGATTAAGGGAATCCCTTCATCACTGGCCAGTAAGCTTACCACATTACATAAAAAGTTCAGTGATCCCCGCATGGTACAGGGAAGTGGTAAGTATGCCTCGTTGCAGGGGGGAAAAATAAATCCAGAGACTCCTGTATGTTACAGGGAGGAGAGGGTATTCCATAATGGCCAAGGAAAGAGGGAAGGTCGCTCGGGGCGAGGCTGCGTCTGGCGAGGCGGCAGCAGCAGCAGCGTCCTCCTCCTCCAGCGAGACGTGCGAGCTCGCGTCTGGCTAGGCTACTTCGGGCCAGATTAGCTCCACATATGGTTAAACCACTGGACACGTGGACGATAAGTTCGTTAACCGAACTTACTCTAGCGGGTGACCGGAAGGCTGCCAGACAAAAGATTAGAGAGCTGAGCGTCGGATCCTTTTTTTTCTTCTTCTTTCTTCTTTCACGAGGCTCGTTTATAATGGCATTAAGCCATAACGAAGTTAACGCCAACACGCACGCTTTCCTCACGGCTCAAAGAGACCCACCTCATACATACACACATATGTATATGAATACAGTTTGCCTCGGGGAAACTATACAACGAATTTTAGCAGCAGTCCCGAGTAACTACAAGGCTCCTAATGTCCCACCTCGACACAGCCGTACAAGTTCCACCTAATTGGCTACGGAAGACCACACAGGGAAGAGGGGGTTGACCCAGGGGTGCGTCTCCCGGCCTCGGCCTGCCAGGCTACCCCACCTCCACCAACTGTCACCGATCTCGCTCAACACGGGAACGTATTACGCTTTCTACTGTGTGTGTGTGTATCTGCGGATCACACACGTCCGGCACCTTATTCCTACGATACGTACTTCATCAGACGTGCATGTCTGGGGGTTTGTGTTTGCACATAATGTCGTCCAGTTAAGTCGGCTGCTGTCATTCTTGTCTCCTGCCTTCTTCATCCCCCCCAACCCCCACCTGTGCTGGTCACTGCCTACAAAATGTGGCAGTAACATAATCCTACAGTATCACTGTACATTCGTACGCTGTAGCGGATGAAGGAAATGTCAAATACGACTTATTCCAACGCGTCTTTTAAGCTCAAAATTCTGTCAAAGTAATTTTACAGTCGAATCTAACCTTAATGCTACGGTCTAACTGTAAATATCGCCGTTAGTATAAGCGTAGTACATGAAATAAGAAACCAGGCATTGTACTCTACCGTCAAAGCGGAGTGTGTGGGGGTAATTAAGGACTCAGCGTTACCCTGGCGATGACCAAAAGGTCGGTGCTGAGGAAGGAGTCACCGTGTCGCGTTGTGTGGCTAGAATTCCATCCCATCCTCATACAACAACAAAGTCATCTACCTCATGACGTCAAACGAAGTAACTCCTGAATGAATAAATAGTTGAACATATAAATAAATGAATAATTTTTGTTTCCCTTTTTTCATCCTTAACCGTCGCTTCCCCGAGTTAGCGAGGCAGACGAATACTGTAAAGAGTACAGTTGCTTACATCCATCCTCCAACTGGTATTTGTGATGCAACGAAACCACAGTTCCCTATCCACATCCAGGCCCCACTGGCCTTTCCATGGTTTACCCCGGCCGCTTCACATGCCCTGGTTCAGTTCACAGGCAGCGCGTTGACCCCAGTATACTACATCGTTCCAATTCCCTCTATATCGTGCACGCTTTACACCCTCCGGCGTGTTTAGGCTGGATTGCTCATATCTTTTCACTCCATCCTTCCATTTCCAATTTGCTCTCCCGATTCTCCTTGTTCCCTCCACCTCTGACACTTATATCTTCTTTGTCAACCTCTCCTCACTTATTTTCTCCATATGTCCAAACCATTTCACCATCTTCAGCTCCCTCAGCAACACTCTTTTCTTCCTACAACTCTCTCACCCTTTCATTACTTACTCGATCGGACCACCTCATACCACATATTGTCCTCAAACATTTAATTTCCAACCCGTTCACCCTCCTCCGCACATCCTCATCTGTAGCCCATGACTCGCAACCATATAATTTTGTTAGGACAGCTATACTTTCAAAACATACTCATATTTGCACTTCCAGATAACGATCTCTCTTTCCAAACATTCGTCAGTGCTCCCAGAGAGAGAGAGAGAGAGAGAGAGAGAGAGAGAGAGAAGAGAGAGAGAGAGAGAGAGTGAGTATTCCCTTCTCTCTTCCTTATGTTTCAAGCTTGAGCTGGAGATTTCAACGTGCTGGTTCGCCACGTACGACTCATCAGCTTTGTGTAGCGAGAGTTAAAATAATACATGATGTGGGAGAACGTGGAACAGACGGGAGCAATTACAGTACACTGAGAGCTGGACCTGGGGCAACAGTTTAAGTTGGCTTTTCAAAGACGGTCAGAATTCATTATATTTTTAGTTAAAGAACCATACTTCGGGGGCAACCTATGTACTAATCTCACTATCACTATACCATAAGGCTTGACTTAGATATTGTCAGTGCATCAACCTCTGGTCACACTTTACAAACCTTCCTGAGCTTTAAGCAAATAGACTAAGGCGTAGTAACTTCCCCTGTACATCGAATTCTCGGTTTTGGTCCATAGAAATTGCCGCGACATTCCATCCCCCCCCCCCCCCTCCCCTAATTTCTCATAAAACCATTACGCACAGTTCGACTTTCGTGGTTCTAGATCTGTACAATACCAGCGACCTTCGTTGTTACGTGGCAAAGAGTGTGATATTGCAGAAGCACCAATATCATACACATTTTAAATTTGGAGTTGATATAGTTTTTAAAGAAATTCGTACACTGCTCACATCTCTGATAATAATTTAATCTTTGTCTTATTTGAGTTCACGCCTCTCCTACATCGTAACATCGTTGCTTGACAACGAGCTGTCAAAATATAGTCAAGTCTTTCAAGTGTATCCGGAGGACATTATATTAATTAGATTGATGGTCATCTGGCAACACCCCGGGCTGTCCATGATGCCAGTTAGGGAAAAATGATGGTCAGGCGCTAACCGTTCTATCAACAATGAGAGGACATACCCGCTAACAGCAAAAAAAAGAATACACTAACTGGATGTTTAGTTGGTATGGGTTCAACATGCCGCGAAAGGATGCTACATTTAGCAATGTAAAATACTTTTTTTTAAGAAATTTTAGTCGCCTTATCTGGAACGGGGTATTATTTAAGTGCCCGGGGGAAAAACATGAAATTTTGACCACTGGCCTGACTTAAAAAAAGAAAGACGAGATAGTGGCACACCGCAGTTTTCGAACTTGTTAACATATATAAAGAAAAATCATGTTATTAATCAATTAAGCTCTCTTGATATTATAATATGGAACTATGTGCAGAACCTTCACTTCACCTTGAAGAGATATACGCAACAATCACCAATGGAAAAAGAAAACGTACATGAAAAAACTTTTCCTGAATTATGACAGTCAGATTTCTTAACTCTTGAGACACATTTCAAGTATTTGAGATCAAGTCACTTTACCTAGAGAAAACTTTAATCTTTCATTTCATACTTGTTCGTTGTTACCTGCGTTTGCAAGGTAGCGCCAGGGAACTGATGAAGAAAGGCCCCATTCGCTCACACTCATTCTCTAGCTGGCATGTGAAATGCATCAAAACCAGAGCCTCCTTCCTGTCCACAACCTGACCTTACCGATCTTCCCGTGGTTTCGCTCGGCTGTAAGCATGTATATCCTTACTGTTAACGAGAAGCGAACAAGTTCGTTGGTAAAGCCTAGCCAGTAATAATTTTTGACCGCCTACGGTCCTGTCAAATACTGTGAAAATACCATTTCTAAAAATACTTCACTACAAGTCGAATAATCACTTTTTTTTTTTTTTTTTACAAAGCACCAGTTTATTCTATAAACTTCTAGACACCTATAATTTTTTCCTTACGAAATTTGCAAAGTTACTGTTGCACATTGTAATACAAACTTGATAGTCGACGCTGACCACATTATGACGAATATAGTACCACATCTGGAGAATTTTTCATTCGTGCAAACAGTAAGTTTGGTACAAAACTTCAATTGGCAGACAGTGTTTCATTAGGCATTTTCTCTTGAGCCCGACGCTCGGTAAGACCCTTCGTATTAATAAGCTTTCGCACCGTCGTATTCAAGTACCTTCGTGCTTCCGCTGAACACCAATACCTGCTGTTTAAGCAGGCACAGTTCTTGCCTTAACCCGACATTCCGTTCACGACACCCTGGCAACAAATTCATCCAACACTGCAAACCATTTGGTCTTCTTTGCTTCAGTAAAATTGTCATACTGCTTGTAGTGTCTCTTTAAAAGTCTCCGCAGTCGAGCTGACCGACTTCCGTGATACCGAAATAGTCCAAGAAGCCCGCCAGCTGTCTTTTGTCAACCTGCCCTGGTCAAAGGTTCTTACTCTCTGCACCTGACCAAGTTTTCCACCACAGTCTCCCCCACCTGATCCCCATCCTCACCCACCATGTCACAGGGGGCCACAAAAAAAAGCAGCGGAAAATAGCGTACAAGATCACCCTCTCCAACAAACAAGAGCGGCGCTCAACAAGTTGGTCTTCCCAACCATTACTTGAATCTCATCCGACGTTCGGGGAGAAGCTACTGCATCAACTCCACCATCCTGACATTCCCAAAACTTGAGATCCCTCCTCTCAGAGTTCGGCATCACAAGCTAATCGCGCCCATCCGAGCTCCTCCTGATTGCTGTAAGAACAAGCCCCATCCCCAACCATTGTGATCATCATCAGCAGACCCTACACGTCCAAACCAATGTTTACATGAGGCTTTTAACCGCTCCTAGTGATATACAGCCTCGCTGCTTCTGCAGTATGAATTTTCTGATATATCTTCAACTTTTTGCTGCTGACAATTCAATAAACGTTTATTCATTATATATATATATATATATATATATATATATATATATATATATATATATATATATATATACATATATATACATATATATATATATATATATATATATATATATATATATATATATATATATATATTATCATTCTTATCAATTCCATTCCCTGGATAAGTCTATACTTCTTGCAACATGGACAAGTCAAAGGTTCCCACTTCCTGGAACAGTAAAAGGTTCCCACTCCTTGGACCAGTCTAAGAATCCAATTCCCTGTACCAGTCTACAGTTCCCACTTCCTGCATGAGTCTAAGGCTCCCATTCCCTAGACCAGTCTAAAAATTCCCACTTGAAGTGGTTTTTGAGTGATGAACGGAGTACCACAAGGCTCAATCCTTGGACCCATACTGTTCATCTACATCACTTACCTAGAGTGAGGAGTCACCATCAGAATTTCGAAATTTGCCAGCGACGACACACAACTATGGAACAGCCCAGTCAAAAGAAAAATGCTTGAAATTCCAAGCGGCTGAAAGAAAAGAAGATGGAGTGGTGACACCCAGACCCAGTGAATGGGCGTCGAAACCGGATCAAAATCCCGGGGCCCCCGAGCCTGGGGGTGGGAGGTGAGAGGGCCCGAAAGAAGGGATGTGAAATTCAAAAATATATATACAAAAGTGTCCAGACAACTGAAAATATAAGTAGTAACTTTTCTTTTCATAAAAATGATAATTTCAATGGCCCACATCAGCTCTCGGCTGCCCTGGCCAAAGACATGACAAAATTAAAACGTTGACAAATGCAAAGTAATGCACTGTGATGCTAAAACTATTCATTACAAATAGAAAATGTTCGGTCAACCATCATGATGACCTAATATACGAAAGACAATATCTGATTGCATCCGATTAAAGGATGAAGAAAAGCTAGAAGGGATGCAAAAAATAGACCAACAAAAGTAATATCTTTACCCAGAATAAACCTTGTAAAAAAAAGGCTCAAAGACACGAAATACTCTCTTTAAAAACGCACACTCGAGATCAAATGGAATTTTTCAAAATACTACATGATATCGCCATTATACGAAAGCTTTTTTTTTTTTTTTTTCATAGATTGAGATTCAGCGACCAGCAATGATGAAGTTAATTGGATGGTAATCAATAACAACCTTGGCAAAATTCTCATCGTGTATAGAGTTGTACAATACTGGGATAAGCCTGCACCAGATGTAGTATATGCAGACTATCAGTAACTTCAAATCAAGGCAAGACAAGTACTTCAGTGATGTATGCTATCCACTGGTAGATGGACTTCAAAAAACACTGATATAGATTATAACTTTTCCCTCTATACAGACTCCAGTCTCCATCGTGAGGCCGTTTCTATTTCATGTAGGTAACTTCCCGTTTATACCTCCCTATGGAATGTCCACGGAAGTATACTTTCTCCATACTATACAACGCTTCTTCACACTTTCATTCTTCCTGCCAGCAGCTGAACTGGCGAGGTGGGTGAAGATGTGCCTTGTTCTGCCATCCTGTTTCTCCCATTATCTGTCTTATTTGTCCTTCCCACATACTGCCTGTGCACTCCATGGTTCAGTCTAAGATTCTCACTGCCTTACCCAATCTAAGGATCCCTTTACCCTGGACCAGTTTAAGGTTCCTCCAACTTATGCAAGTCAAAAGTTACCAGTACCTCGATCAGTCTGGACCAGTCGAAAGTTCCCATAACATAGAGCAATCCAATCCCACTACCACGAGCAGTCTAAGGTTTGTATCACTTGGACTAGTCCCAAAAGTCCTATCACCTGGACCAGTCTAAGGGCCCTATCAACCGGACTAATCTAAGGGACCCATTACCTGAACCAGTCTAAGCGTCCCATCACCTTAAACAGCCTAAGGAAGGGTTCCACTACCTGAACCAGTCTAAAGTTTCCACTGCCTGCACCACTCTAAAGGCTCCCATTACCAGGACCAGTCTACAGATCTCTTTAACTGGACCAATCTAAGGTTCCCACACCATCGAGAATTCTACAGCTCCTACTCCCTACACCAGTGACAGTTCCCACTCCTCAAGCCAGTCTATGGTTCGTATTACTTACACTAGTATAAGGCCTAAAGTTCCCAATCCCTGGACCAGGCTAAGATTCTCACTCCCTGAACCAGTCTAAGGTTCCCATTCCCTACAGCAACGTGTGGACTCGACTGGCTTCACGTGAGGAGGGAGTACCACAAGGTTCAGTCCTGGGACCCAGACGGTTCATCATCTACATCAATGACCAAGAGGCAACACCCACCAGCAGAAGCTCAAAATTTGCCGACGACACGAAACTAATCAACAACAACCCAGCCTACGGATGAACGCCTAAAGATTCAAAGTGATTTCGACATACTGATGGAGTGGTCAGGTACATGGCAAAAGGATTTCAACGCAGACAAATACAAAGTAATGCACTCTAGCGCTAAAAATATTAATCCTGAACCTACGATGCTAAATAAAACCAACATTAGAAATGAAATGATTATGATTAGTATTAATCTATGATCACTTGCATACAAAGGCACTCAAGGCTCCATAGCTAGAAACATCAGCTGCTAAACAGGGATACAACGCTGTTTTTATACGTAAGATCCTGGTCAGGCCCCACTCCACATACGATGTTCGGTTCTGGCCAACAGACATGATCACAGATGAAGAAAAATAAGAAAATATAGAAAAACAACAAAATCAATTGCGTCATTCGGAAATAAGTCTTGTGAAAAAAAAAGACCAGAAACCTAAAGTTAGCATCACTAAAGTAATGATAGACATCAAAGATATCAAATGGATGTTTCCTAAATAAATGGTATTGGAATCATACGATTACTTCTTCATTCTATACAGATTCAATGACCAGCAGTGACGGTACGTTGATAACAGGAAGGGACAGTAATAGCAATGAGGGCAAACTTCTCAACTGATGTAGAGTTTGAGAATACTGGATTAAACTCCCACTACATACATGTACGAAATGCGAAGGGTATCAATACCTTCAAATTAAGGCTAGACAAATACTGCAGTGATATCTGTAACCAGTAAATAGTCTACCTTCAAGAAGAAACAATACAGCTAATGATTTTCCTCACACTCCAGCCACAACAATGACGCTGTGTCTATCTGGAGTGGCTAACTCTTCAAATTTCACACTTTCCCACAAAATTTCCACTGGCAGCATACCTTCCCTCATTTTGCTACATGACGCACCCACCAACTTTTTTTCATTTCCCTACCGGCAGTTGAGTTACGGGGATGGCTGGGTGGAGACATGCCTACGGTTCAGCTATCCTGATCCCCCACCTGTACACTTCCTGGATCAGTCTAAGGGTCCCAACACCTGGACCAGTCTAAGGGTCCCAACACCTGGATCAGTCTAAGGGTGTCTACACCTGGACTAGTCTAAGGGTCCCTACACCTGGATCAATCTAAGGGTCCCTACATCTAAAACCAGTTTAAGGGTCTCTTCACCTGGACCAGCCTAAGAATGCCACCACCTGGACCAGACTAAGGACCCACCACCTGGACCAGACTTAAGAATCCACTACCTGGACCAATCTAAGGGTCAAGCCATTCCAAAGGTCACACCATCTGCATCAGCTGGAGGAGGATTCCATCCCCTGTACCAGTCTAAGGCCTCTATCATCTGGACCAGTCTAAGGTTCCCATCACCTGCAAAACTCCAAATGTCACACCACCACTCTAAGAGTCCTACAACTCGGACCATCCTGTGGGTTCTACCACCTGGACCGGGGACCATTCTGTGGGTCCTAACAACTGGACCGGTCACATAGAACACCATTTCCTGGACAGGTGTAAAGGACCAACCATCCTAACATGTCTCAAGGTTGAACTACCTGGACCAGTCTAAAGGTACCAGCACCTGGACCAGTTGAAGCGTCCCCCTACCTGGACCAGTGTAAGGGTCCCATCACCTGGAGCAGTCTAAGGGTCCCATCACCTACATTTCCCAATACCTAAATCAATCAAAGGGTCCCGTCCCATCATCTGGACCGGTCTATGGACCCCTCATCTCCTGGGACTGGTTAAGGGTCCCATTACCTGGACTAGTCTAAGGGCCCCACCTCTTGGGCCAGGTTAAGGGCCCCACTATCTTGATTAGTCTAAGGGCTCCACCTCTTGGGCCAGGTTAAGGGTCCCACTACCTGGACCAGTCTAAGGGAACCATCATCTGGATCAAGTCCAAGTTTCCCACTATCTGGATCAGCCTAAGGGTCCCACCACCTGGACCACTTGGACCAGTATAAGGGTCCCACGAACTGGACCAGTACATGCGTTCTATCAGCTGGACCAGCCTAAGGGTCCCACTATCTGGACCAGTATAAGGTTCTCACTACCTGGACCAGCCTAAGGTTTCAAAAAAAATCCAGTCTGAGGCTTTCATTAACTGGACCAATCTAAGGTTCCCGCCACCTAAACCATTCTTACTACCTGTACCAGTTTCAAGGTCCCACCACCTGAACCAGTTTAGGTGTCCCTCCACCTAAACCAGTCTAGGTGTCCCTCCACCTAAACCAGTCTAGGTGTCCCTCCACCTAAACCAGTCTAGGTGTCCCTCCTCCTAAACCAGTCTAAGGCTACCAACAGCTGAACCATCCTGAAGCCCCTTCTACCTGAACCAGTAGAAGGCGTTCTCCACCTGGACCAGTGTAAGGCCCCGACCACCTGGACCAGTATAAGGCCCAGACCACCTGGACCAGTGTAAGGCCCAGACCACCTGGACCAGTGTAAGGCCCAGACCACCTGGACCAGCGTAAGGCCCCGATCACCTGGACCAGTGTAAGGCCTCGACCACATGGACCAGTGCAAGGCCCAGATCACCTGAACCAGTGTAAGGCCCCGACCACCTGGACCAGTGTAAGGCACCAACCACCTGGACCAGTGGAAGGCTCCAACCACCTGGACCAGTGTAAGGCCCCGACCACCTGGACCAGTTTAAGGCACCAACCACCTGGACCAGTGTAAGGCTCCAACCACCTGGACCAGTGTAAGGCCTCGACCACATGGACCAGTGCAAGGCCCAGATCACCTGAACCAGTGTAAGGCCCCGACCACCTGGACCAGTGTAAGGCACCAACCACCTGGACTAGTGTAAGGCTCCGACCACCTGGACCAGTGTAAGGCTCCAACCACCTGGACCAGTGTAAGGCCCCGACCACCTGAACCAGTGTAAGGCTCCGACCACCTGGACCAGTGTAAGGCCCCGACCACCTGAACCAGTGTAAGGCTCCCACCACCTGGACCAGTGTAAGGCTCCCACCACCTGGACCAGTGTAAGGCCCTGACCACCTGAACCAGTGTAAGGATCCCACCACCTGGACCAGTGTAAGGCTCCCACCACCTGGACCAGTGTAAGGCCCCGACCACCTGAACCAGTGTAAGGCGCCAACCACCTGGACAAGTGTAAGGCTCCCACCACCTGGACCAGTGTAAGGCCCCGACCACTTGAACCAGTGTAAGGATCCCACCACCTGGACCAGTGTAAGGCTCCCACCACCTGGACCAGTGTAAGGCTCCGACCACCTGGACCAGTATAAGGCCCCGACCACCTGAACCAGTGTAAGGCCCAGACCACCTGGACCAGTGTAAGGCCCAGACCACCTGGACCAGTGTAAGGCCCAGACCACCTGGACCAGTGTAAGGCCTCGACCACATGGACCAGTGTAAGGCCCCGACCACCTGGACCAGTGTAAGGCCCCAGACCACCTGGATCAGTGTAAGGCCTAGACCACCTGGACCAGTGTAAGGCCTCGACCACATGGACCAGTGTAAGGCCCCGATCACCTGGACCAGTGTAAGGCCCCAGACCACCTGGACCAGTGTAAGGCCTAGACCACCTGGACCAGTGTAAGGCCTCGACCACATGGACCAGTGTAAGGCCCCGATCACCTGGACCAGTGTAAGGCCTCGAACACCTGGACCAGTGTAAGGCCCTGACCACCTGGACCAGTGTAAGGCCTCGACCACATGGACCAGTATAAGGCCCCGATCACCTGAACCAGTGTAAGGCCCTGACCACCTGGACCAGTGTAAGGCTCCCACCACCTGGACCAGTGTAAGGCCCTGACCACCTGGACCAGTGTAAGGCCCCCACCACCTGAACCAGTGTAAGGCTCCCACCACCTGGACCAGTGTAAGGCCCCGACCACCTGAACCAGTGTAAGGCCTCGACCACCTGAACCAGTGTAAGGCCCCGACCACCTGGACCAGTGTAAGGCTCCCACCACCTGGGCCAGTGTAAGGCTCCCACCTCCTGGACCAGTGTAAGGCCCCGACCACCTGGACCAGTGTAAGGCCCCGACCACCTGGGCCAGTGTAAGGCCCCGACCAACTGGACCAGTGTAAGGCTCCGACCAACTGGACCAGTGTAAGGCCCCGACCACCTGAACCAGTGTAAGGCCTTGACCACCTGGACCAGTGTAAGGCCCAGACCACCTGGACCAGTGTAAGGCTTCCACCACCTGAACCAGTGTAAGGCCCAGACCACCTGGACCAGTGTAAGGCTCCCACCACCTGGACCAGTGTAAGGCTCCCTTTCTATGCCTTGGAATGGATCAATCTAGAAGTTGTCATCACATGCTTTTAAAGTACCTCTGAGGACATTATGATAATTCTAAACTCCAGTAATGGTTCCTCAGATGTCCCAGCAGTCTCTGACTCCTTAGCTACAAATGTACTTTATACCAAGCCTCTCTAAGCTGTATTTATTTTCATACACATGGCTGAAGCTAAAAGTGTACACATGATATTAGCTGTTTTAACTGAGGCTGAAGGCGTCTCTCCTTCACATTACATGACATTTCTATCCTCTGCCTTCAAGAGGAGAGTGGCGAAAGTCCCGGATATGTCACACAAACAGATATTACACAGAATACATCAAACGCTCACTTCATCACTAACATCGTCTATCAGTTAAATCTATTTAGGTGACAGCAAACATCACAGTCTTCACCAACGTGTGTTTCTGACGGTTATGCAGAGTTTTTCTCCTTTCATAAGGTACATTATCAAAATGGCAAGGGGATTTATCAGAGTCACAGATCAGTCAACCTAGTAATAAACGTAAAAGCCTATTTTATTTTGCATTCTTAAAGTTAAAGCAGAGAAACAAAGATGCATACTTGAAAGCACAACATACAGTGAATGATTAATTAGCATGTGTCAGTTACAGTGATGCTAGAAGGATAGCCATCACATAAGAACTATTACAATATATATATATATATATATATATATATATATATATATATATATATATATATATATATATATATGTGTGTGTGTGTGTGTGTGTGTGTGTGTGTGTGTGTGTGTTGCAGCTGAGATGACCGAATTGAGTCATTGTATGAAATAATAAAAAGACATCTACATAGTTACTTAACTATAACTGCTTAAGAATCAGTCTGATAAACACTCTATAAACGTCTGACTGAGAGTGCAAACCCCTCCTGCCTCAAACCTGGTCTGTAGTGATGTTAAAAAAAATTCATAAACCAGGTTGTGTTCTCTATTGACTTTGGGCAATAGAGATGTGTTTTCTCTTCTTTTTTTCTTTCAAACTTGGATCATTCAAACTAAGATCTGGGCAAACACTCTTGTCACAACTTGATCCACATCAATAACAATCCTGTCATACCTGATCCACACCAGTGACGCTACCTGTCACACTTGATCCACATCAGTAACACCGTCACATTTGATCCACACAAGTGACACTGTCACATTTGACCCACATATGTGACACTCACATTTGATCCACACATGTGACACTTACCTGTCACATCTGATCCACATTAGTGACACTACCTGTCACACATGCTTCACATAG
Organism: Panulirus ornatus; assembly: GCF_036320965.1. Lineage (NCBI taxonomy): Eukaryota > Metazoa > Arthropoda > Malacostraca > Decapoda > Palinuridae > Panulirus > Panulirus ornatus. Next base: position 15,257,614 of record NC_092261.1, on the reverse strand, counting down.
TGACAACCTGTCATACTTGATTCATATATGTGACACTGCCTATCACACTTGATCCACATCAATGACACTATCTGTCACATTTGATCCACATCAATGGCTATACCTGTCACACCTGATCCACATCAATGACTATACCTGTCACACTTGATCCACATCAATGACTATACCTGTCACACTTGATCCACATCAATGACTATACCTGTCACACTTGATCCACATTAGTGACACTACTTATCACACTTGGTCCACATAGTGACACTACCTGTCACACTTGATCCACATTAGTGACACTACCTATTACACTTGGTCCACATAGTGACACTACCTGTCACACTTGATCCACATTAGTGACACTACCTGTCACACTTGGTTCACAAAGTGACACCACCTGTCACACTTGATCCAAATCAGTGACACTGTCACACTTGATCCACATTAGTGACACTACCTATCACACTTGATCCACATAGTGACACTACCTGTCACACTTGATCCACATCAGTGACACTACATATCACACTTGGTCCACATAGTGACACTACCTGTCACACTTGACTTACATAGTGACACTACCTGTCACACTTGATCCACATATTGACACTACCTGTCACACTTGATCCACATAGTGACACTACCTGTCACACTAGACCCACATAAGTGACCCTGTCACACTTGATCCACACAGCGACACTACCTGTCACACTTGATCCAAATCAGTGACATTGCCTGTCACACTTGATCCACATAGTGACGCTACCTGTCACACTTGATCCGTTACACTTGATTCACTTCACTAACGTGAATGTACGTACACTGTTACACTTGATCCATCTCACTGACATGACTTCACGAACTGCCGCTCCTTACCCCACTTCACTAACATGACTGCTTGTAGATTGCCACTCCAAACGCACTATATTGACATGACTGTTCACAAAGTTATCAAACTTGATCCACTTCACTGACCTGACTTTACAGACAACCACACCTGGTCCACTTAACTGGTATGACTGGCTATCCACTTCACTGACATTGCTGTTTAAGGCTACCACACCGGATTCACTTCACCGACACGACTGTTTACAAACTGTTACACCTGACCCTGACGACTCAAACTTTTTTAAATGCTAATGTCATTAACTACAGCATCAGAGGGAACACACGTACTGAGACACCTTTCCTTTCTCTCCATCCATCGTCAGTACCTCATGTTCATGATATCATGTACCTGCAAGCACCTTCTGTGGATATTACCCTCTAGCAACAGGTGTCCTTGGCCTTAACCTAGTCATGGTCGCCTCAACCAACTCGCGTGAAATAAACATGCAACCCTGAGCATTCTTTCTAACCCCCTTATCGAATATCAGTCCATTTTCTCAGGTTCTAATAACGGATCTGGCCAGGACATACAACCTCCTATACTGATACGGTTATTCATACAAAGGATAACGAAAAGAAAAAGCCAAGAGAACTCCAGAGCGTCTTGATTTTCACAAGACTGAAATAGAAATATCTAATCTGATAATCTGTTAATCTTTCTTTCTGATAATCTGCTCTATGATAACGGAAATTTCAAAGTGGAAGAATTCTTAACTACTGCATATATATAAGGCTAAACAACCCGGTAATTCCACCATAAAACAACACGTATACCTACTTGCCTCCTATGCGGTGTCAAGGAATGGATAATTAACTTGTATACCTCAATTCGTCGTGTTTCATACATACTATGCACCAGAAGCCTATTACAGTAAAAGAGTTGCATCGCATGGAAGAAAAAAAAAGTGTGCAAGTCAATGAAAGCATCGTTAGAAAATCAGAAAAAAACCTTGTTATTTACTTGAATAATTGTTTTCTTCGGTTAGATAGCGGCTCTCGTGAGAGAGAGGAAAAAAAACTAAAACACTCCAAGGGACTGTGTTAGCTTCTTGTTTACTAAATCAATAAGCAATTAAGATTCCCAGAAGCAGCAATCTGGTTGGCGCTGGCTGCCCTCATCCAGAGTGTAAACACAAGGCGATGCCTGGTCGTGCTACATTACTGTGACGTGACGACATTCGCAAAACTGTAAATCCTAACTCGAAAGCAATTACTCGACTGGCTCAAGTTAATGATAGGAGAAATATGGTCCATCAATTACTCTATTTTGTGTCTACAGTACGCAGTTTTACCCAGACTAGCAGGCGAAAAGGTTAATACAATTTCAAACTTTAAGTTCTCAGTTCGGCTAAATACCCAAGCGTATTTGTAAGGGTATGTTACGCTGACCAAAATAATCATAAAACTAGAAAATGATGTTCCAAGACCCACACTATGAAGTGAGACAATGAATTTAGTTGTTTTAAACATTTGGTTAATTCAGTTAACTTAATACTCTGGCGATCGTGTCACATGATTTTATTGCTGTTCATTCTCTAGAAACAGTCACATGCAAAGGGGATCTGATTCCACGATCGTGATTCTTTACCTTATAGGGTACTGCCATTTCGTTACATTTCCTCCACGCTAAAACTCTCATGCTTCCCATACTATCGCTACGTCTCCTGACGGCGTGCTTACGTCACGCATCCCTCAGCGATGGAGAAGCACTGTGCCTGATGTGTGTATCGGGTAGCAGGTGACGCCGCTTGCTGGTTCTGTTATGCCGCAATATAGATGGATTTCTTGTGACGTCACGCCCGCAATGTAAACATGGTGCGCGCGCTTCACGATGGCGGGGGGGCGCGAAGAGGCCTACGGACTTGAACCGCTTAAGCTACTTTTATTATTATTATTGAAGATGCTTTCCTCGTTGTGGCGTAAAAGGCATTCTTAGTCCAGCGCCTAGGGACATTTAACATGTTCTTGTACTCTTAACTGTTGCTCCTGCCTGGGGAAGACTGGTTTCAAAGTATTGACAACGGCAAGTGGAAGCCTTTGATTAACGACAAGTTACTGGTTAACAAGCATGTATAACCATACGGCATGACAATGTTCATCCTTACGATATCATGAAAAATATCTTGTACCAAAACAGAGTACAGTGGTCGTAAGTTACAAACTATAACTTAGACGTAGGAGACTTAGACAAGTAGCCATAATCATTATTAACGCGGGAATAACCTTTAAGAATAGCCATACCTCCATTTCATTAAACATCCTCAATACCAACCCAGTTACGAACGAGTCTACATTTCCTGTCAACTGCAGTCTCTACAACTTCTTGTTTTTGTGATTACACCTACAGAAATGCCATCTACATTCAATAACTATTTTTGCTAAGTACCCATAGAAAAATAAAATCTATCACTCAAGAATGGCAGATGTGGTACCACATCTGTACGTTCTGTGTCCTATGCTTGCTTCTACCTAGCCCACACTATGGAGGTACATAACCTTCACATACGGTAGTACGGAAACGACGCTTTGCCTATGGACTTTTAAACTAACTAACCATACACAAAACAAGCAAGCCCTGTTGTGAATATCATGCATTCTATCGCACATGAAGTTTAAGAAACACCCACGAGGACCATGAACCACAAATTATGATAAAAAACAAGCAGTGAAGGTGGCTATAGATCCCGGTTCTGGGGTGGCCTGGCTTGATCTTCAGCCACATCCAGCGTGTCGCTTAAACGTAAGGCCGAATGTTGAATTTCTCGATTTTCCACATCAGTTGAAATACGCACATCTTTAAACACAAGCGCATTCAGAAAACAATAACTACGCACTAATTCTACGCTTAAATTTCATCACCTGAAACACGAATTCATAATTGTTTCAATCATACGTTTCAGTTTCATGCCCGCAGTGCATCCCCGAGAGCATCTGTCTTCCCACACAGTAGACGGGACAGGCTCAGCAAAAGTTAAGGGGTTTCCTTCCATTATGGGCAACACAGATCCACTTCATGAAGACCGTACGTAAGCCATGTGTACAAAAGGTCGGACGGTAACAGATTAAAACTGAAGGCAGGTTTGAACCTACAACTTCATGTCTCGACATTTACGACATACACAGAACCACAATAATCTAATGGTAATATTCTTGTACTGAAAAATCCAAGATATTTTTCCTCAACATGAAATTCTAAAGAGAAAGAGTAATACAAATCTTTTCAAGTGACAAGTCGTAGTCGTATTTGTGTATACAACGCAGCGTAGTGCAAACTTTAAGTAAATTACTTATTTATTCTTCGATGGAATGAAGGATTAAAGAAGTGCTGTTTACCCTTTTTGGTTATAAGGCTCTGGTCACCTTGGCTAATCAACCTGACGTAATCAGTTTATTTACTCCTGGTCATCTATTCTCTTAAATGCATATGAGGCATATGACACCGCCATTAAACAGACTCCAGTCTACATCTGAGAAACCCAGACTAATTCATATATATATATATATATATATATATATATATATATATATATATATATATATATATATATATATATATATATCTTTCATACTGTTCGCCATTTCCCGCATTAGCGAGGGAGCGTTAAGAACAAGAGGATTGGACACCTCTTCCAGGGGCTCCTGCAGCTTGTGCTAAGCTCGGTAGCAGGGACAGGATGAACTCCTGTGAGGCGAGTTCTTTGACGAGACTGTATTCCGTTTCGTCAGCTACGCATGAAACAGCCTCGCAAAGCTAAATTTTTCACTCACACTGTGCCCTCAAGAAGGTGGAATCCGGTAACACCTATCATATATATATATATATATATATATATATATATATATATATATATATATATATATATATATATATATATATCATCTGAGGCCATAATTAAGGTATGCTATGTATCCTACATCCGAAAAGGCGTTCTTGAAGAGAGACCGAATCCCTAGCTAATTAGCCTTTCCCGGAAATCATGCTCAAATATCAAGAATTTTTCCTCCTTATCTCTGGTTAAACATTTGCTGGGTATTACGAGCAGTGCATTGAGATCTGGTGAATCAATTGTTGATAGGGGATATTTAGACTGATTATATCAATAACTGCGACTATAGAGGTATTATTCTATGGCGTTCTTGTCGGAAAGAGCGTTCCTAATTGTCGTCTCTACAGTAGAAAATCAAAAGCAACGAGACACATTGATTCAAGATCTTTATAACAGGATTTGAGACTGTTTGGTTCAATTAAGTACTTGTTTTATCATTACTTTCATCAGAAGGCGAAACCCTGTCATCGTATGACAATAATTTTTACAATGTCACCAACTCGATTGGGTAAAGACAAATAGAAAACGGGTACGTTATGAACATAAACTCGTCTAAGACCTCGCTGACTGTGTTAAATGCAAGAAGCGTTTAAAAAATCACCATTAAATATGCTGGCGATTACAGTAGGGCCATCTACTTTCTTACCCTTCAGTGGAAGATAATGGATCTCTGATACGTCATTTGATCTTAGCAAGGCAGCCAGTCACTTTACATATGGATTTTGGGTAAAATTACATGTATTTAGCTCTTCTAACCCCAACAGCTAGTACACTGTGGTGTATTCTGAGTACACTGTGGTGTATTCTGAGGCATACGGCATGGGTAGATGAACTGAGTACACTGTGGTGTATTCTGAGGCATAAGGCACGGGTAGGTGAACTGACTACACTGTGGTGTATTCTGAGGCATACGGCATGGGTAGGTGGTTCACAAGGCAACAAACCAAACGAAGCCTCGATCAAGCCACGTCACTTTCAAAGTCCTGAGACGTAAACTAGAAAAGTGCTTTGCCTTTATATAGCAAGTTACCACTTGGGAAAACTGTGGTTGTAACACTGGGTAAAAAAAAATAATAGTCACAAAGTCATCCTTTGATTTGCTGAGCCTTTGATCACCTAGACAGCCATCAATCCATCAATCATAGGGTTTAGGCTGTCTGCTAAATACGCGGACATCGATCTCATTAGTAGTGCTTCGTCTTATCATTAAATAAAGCTATACAACAGGACTGGTGTCGTCTAACCTGAAACAATCCTCCCATAGAATTATGATACTAAAACAGCAATGAAGTGAACAGAGTTATTGGTAGGCAGCCTCAAATCCTGTGAATGGCAGGTGTGTTAGCCAAGTTCCTGACGGGTTTATTATTGATATTATAGTCATTATGATTACGTTATCTAACGATAATTATGTGATCATTATGTGAACAGCTACACCCAGTTTTACAAAAAAAAAAAAAAATCAGACGTACCGTACAAGAGGAACTCATAGAAAACGAAACCATATCTATCTATCTATCTATCTATCTATCTATCTATATATATATATATATATATATATATATATATATATATATATATATATATGACACACTTTTCATAACGACACAGATCAAAACCTACGTGAGAAAAATACACTTTCATGAGCGTATTTGGAATGCCCAATGACGCAAGATATACCTTACTACCAAAAAAGATGTACTGTATTAACTGCTGTGTGTGTGTTTGTGTGTGTGTGTGTGTGTGGAGAGAGAGAGAGAGAGAGAGAGAGAGAGAGAGAGAGAGAGAGAGAGAGAGAGAGAGAGAGAGAGAGAGAGAGAGAGAGAGAGAGAGAGTTACTTACGAGAGGGGGAAAGGGGAGAGAAAGGGATGGGGAAGAAGAAAAGAGGGGGCAAGACGGAGATCTTCTACCGGAAATAAGGTAATACATTAATAAAAAAGATAATAGTGAAGTCATCTTAAAAGTTTTGTATATGAAAACTTTGAAATCGATGCAACAACCAGTAAGACGCTTTAATAGACATAATACTAAATTCATTAATGTGTGTGTATCGTCTCGGTACACTATCAATTTCCCGGCATTTGTAATCAATCATTAAAAAGAGATAAGGATACATATTGGAATCTCCTACATCCACAAGTAACAATAAAAACGCAAACGGATGATTTCTCTTTGGTCTTCTTTTTCTTTTAAGGCGTTCTGACGTGAATCTAAGATTATGGTGACTTGAAAGTTGTTAAATAATGTGATGATAACGACTAGGGTAAGAGAACTGACTGACGAACTTGAACATCTAAGTTACCCATATATTTCGTTTTCTACCGACATATGATGAAAGAAAACGAAGAAAACTAAATTTTGGAGTAACCATCTTAAATTTAACGCATGCTATACACAAACACAGTGATGATGCTCGCCAAGAACATTTCACAACGTATGAATTCCACTATGTACCGCATATGCTCTAACTGAACTGACAACTAAGTCAATCATTTCTCTCGTATTTGCAAAAATTCATACAAAATGAGTGGCAACATGACGAGAATTCCCTACATACTATCAGGCACACACCAGTAAAGACATAGCTTCAATTGAGACACTTGTGCTACTAGCTTTCCATAACATGGCAACTTTACTTAAGTTTAACCTTGAAAATATTCCACAATCGATATGCCATTTAAAGGGGCTTGGCGGATGTTGGTGGTCCAAGCTTTAATGGAACAGGCATGGTTAATTTTCCTGTCAACTGTAACCACTTGGCCCCAGTTCTGCCAAGAACATATAAACGCAGCTATTTGGTCCCATTTACAAAACCTAACATTCAGATCAACTTTCTACAAAACTGTATTTTATGCCTACATATGTTCTTTGCTCACTCAGCCTCATAACCTCATCAATAAACCTTATCAGTCCAAAGACTAGTTGCTTCACAGAGCATTCTTGGGTTAAGGAAGTTGTCCCAGTATTTTCATCCGCATCAGATGTGCTGGTCTGGACCATATACACTCTATCCTTATGCCTAAAGCTACCTACACTAAACCTACACCTTCATACAGTGTACCTGCAGTGGTTCTCACCTGCACTTTTAGAGGCTTTTAGTAAACGCACAGCTGCTTACATTTGAGCTGGTCTTTTGCTGACCTGACTGTATACCTGCCCCCTACACTGTAACTACAGTTGCTTGCTGTCAGTTCCTACATCTGTTTTCTCTAAAACTATACTACCTTTTATGAGTATATCCAGCTTTTTCCAGTACACTCATAACTCTCTCTGTAACTGCACCTGCCTTCACTATATAGTTACAGTTGTCCCCCCATTAACTACAGCTACCTCAACTATGACATACTATAATGTAACTAACTTTCCTCTCCAATATCTCCATCTGCTTCTAAACCCTTGGCTGCTTCATCTTTGTCTAAATCTACCTTGCTGAAGCCTCCACTAAAATTACTCTCGTCCTCACAAAACCTGTTTTTGCCCTTTTTTACACTCACATGCCCCTCCACTAGCTGTATGGCCTCATACTCCTCCAATATACTCAGAGAACCATCCACTACCCTTGTAAACCACCTACCCAATATCTACAGCTGGACTAACAACACAGCTTCCTTTACAGTACCCGTGCATCCTCTATGCATACAATACCCTCTACAATACATTCACTGCCGCCAACAATAAACCACAAGTGTCTACTCTACAATTACAACCGTCTTGACCAATTATGGCTGTCCCTTCTACAGGCTACCCAATGCTGCATCTTATACACTGTAGACGCCGCCCCTGACACTACAGCTGCCTACATACCTCCACAAGGCCTACAATGCTTCCAATACCCTTGAAAAATATCTATACTGGGATCTTGTCCATGGTGTTTACTAGAATGAGTTTCAGGGGTTAATGCAAAGTTCACATACTTTTTTTTCTATAGTACTAGCCGATTACCAGCCAAAACTGATCCTGGCTCAAAAAGTTATTATATAAACTGACTCCCAAAGAATAACCAACAAGCTGCTTCGTCTGCAATCATTTCCACAACTGTACTGAGCAAGTATGAGTAGAGAGAGATCTTTCTCAATTTTGAGTGAGCGTGATGATGATGAAAATTCCAGGACATGGTGGTGTCTTCCCTCCCTTCATTTTTTGTGTCTATAATCATCCCCCCCACTCTTGCCACCTTCATCCCAAACACATACAGGACAAAATTCTCCTGAGACAGAATCAGGTTGCTAGGTCAAGTTAAGCTCGACTAGATATGGTGTAAATTAGATGGTTTATTATCTATTTGGGGGTCTGAGAGATTCAATCTAAACATCTAAGACATATAGAGAGATTCTACCCAACCTTACATTTCATCTTGGGAAATTTTGTCCAGAAAGATTTCTTCTACTGTGACCAGTTTTTTACCTGCAGGACTCGGACTCAAGAAGGTATTGTTTTTTTTTTTTTTCTCCTGACTCACAGAACTGAGTATACCTCAGGGAATTATTTTTTTCCGGTGTAAAAATAATTACAGAAACTTACATGATCAAGTCCAGGTGGGGCTGCTTGTGCTCTTCGTGTTCAGTCTTCTAATTTTCTTGTTTACTCCTTGGAACTATACTTAAACACGTTTGCCTTATATAAGTGGACACATCACATTTTTGGCCAGCTCCACTAAACACACACACACATATCAAGAACTTAAGATTGCTGATAAACTTCATTAAAAATGTTTGTACTAAGAACTCTTGAGTTCAGTGGTCAAATTTTCATTTCTTTAAGACAAACTATTTTTGCCAAATAACGTTTCTTAGCCATAAAGCTAAGGATAACTTTCTTTACCACCTGCACCAACTCATCTCTCTTAGGGTGGATGGGTCATTTCCCTCCCATCCCAGCAGTATTTCTTAATGAACCATATTTTCCATATTTTTCCAGGCTTCACTACATTTTTCACAACACCATCACTCCTCGTTATTGCTAATTCACTCTATTATGCTTGAAAACTAGAACACTTCACTCCATGCGGTTCAAAATCTGATGGTACTTGTTTAAACTCCTTACGTTGTGGATACTAATACCCAGCAATGTACGTATTACAGCAATGCCTTACTCTTGATGAACAACCTTGCTGGGTTACAACAGCACTTTTCCATTAAGTACCCAAGATTCACTGTCACTTCTACCTTCATTTACATAGACCAGATCAACCACATATCTTCCCTCGTACTGTATGGGACAGCTTTAAGATAATCTTACGGCACTGCTGTTCTGATACACTATATTTTTCATCAAAACCATTAAGAAAAAAAATGTTCAAATCTCTACCCCAACACAACCTAGTTGAGGCCAACCACTGCTACGCTGCCTAGCCCAGCCCAGCCCGCTCGCCCGTCCGACTCTTGCTCGTGTATTTCACGAAATTAACCTCACAAAATGACGGAGTTTCCATTCCTCTCCTGTCATCACTTTCTTCGACAAGATGTGTATTCTCTTCCTTTTATTCTTTCCACAACTCCATGAACTTTTCAAAGTCAACGTGGTATCGTTATAACTGTAATTATCCCCCCACATCCCCTAAGAAAAAAAAAATCAATACAGGTTTTTTTTATAACAATAAAAAATAGCATTTCTGAACACACTGTATATAAATTAGTGCCACACGTTAAAATGGTTATTCTATGATATTTGAGTGCTTGAAATTCACACTGTGTAGGTTCATGCCCCACTGGTGGGTACAAGCAGCGTGGGCACATTAGACATTGCTAACATGTTAAGGACTGTTATTACCAACTTCAATGGGTTCCTGATCGACAAATACTATTCAGCCCCTTTGGTATCCCCTGTAAACAAACCTATTCCAGTTCTGGCGGGGAATAGTTAATTCTGCACTGTTTTGAGGGTCAAACATTAATTCAGTCTAGTGGAATACAAAATGAATTTTCTTTTTTAGCCTAGTCTATCTGATGCAAGCTAGTCGAATACAATTCTGGCTTCTTCTTGTCTTGATTGCTTAAAGCTAACCTAGCCCATTCTGGCTGTCATAAGGAGTTCCACTCCTGCTCTAGCTATTACAGTTACTAGACCATCGTTTTAATGTAACCATAATTAACTCTATTTCCGGCAGTCAAACCGAAGCTTACCCATGTCTGGGTGTTAAAACCTAACCTAACCTTCATTTCTTGTTTTACTTCTTAGAGGCCTGTCCTCCTTCCCTCCTCCAGAGGGATTTTTCTCATTCTTAAAAAGAATATGATTATTTCTTACCATCTTTACAAGTTAGTCAAGCTTTTTCTGACTGACATAAGCGTTTCCATATGCACCAGCTGTTTCTTCTTTACCCACAAAGACTGTCCTGATTCTTTTCAATCTCGTTACTTTTTAAATCTTGGTTGAGTAAATTAGTAGTTCCATACAGCTTGTTCACTTATAAATTTGCCAACAACTTAGGATTTTTTTTTTCGACAGCCTCATGGACCAGCTGTTACTGTTTTGCTAGCTAGTTCGGCAAACAATTAAATACAGACTAGATTAGTAACCAGGTTTTTGGACAGTAAATGTCTTTAAAATCTAAATTAGGTTGGTATCTAGCTTTTTGGACAGCAAATGTCTTTAAAATCTAATCGAGTGATAAAGTTACCAGCTGATTAGGTGTCTTATTTTTGCAATCTACCGTTCAGTTATCTAGTAAGGTTTGCTATTATTTCGCAAACTAGTCCAAGTAGCCATTTACTGAACCAAGTTAGACAAGCCACTGTTTTAACAGCAAGCTAGCTAGGTCGGTCTATTCAGATATGGGGGCCATATATATATTCCCTAAGCTACTTTGGTACGCCAGATTTGTCTCAGTTTGGTTTGTCATTGCTATGCCATCCTCTTTGATCAATCAAGATCATACCGACTACCCAAGTAATCAAATCTGTTCCCGCTACCTATATAATTCACTTTTCAATCCAGTCTCACCCATCAAACATTTCCCATCTACGATATATCAGATTTCCTGATATACACTTTGATCCACTATTTTTCTTTTTAGAAAAGTTCAGTCATCTACTAGTTTTACCTGTTTGTAAAGGTCAAGTATTACTTTTACCAGTTTAGTGGTATATTGTACCAGTTTTGTAGATTAATCAGGAAATTTCCACCGTTCTGTTGATCACTATTATTTAGCAACTGTGCTAACGGCAATTCTTCTCAGTAGGTGGCTAGATCAGCCCAAACATTCACAGTAGAAAGAGTTAGTATTGTTGTTCTGCTAACTTGCTAGATGACCCACCTTACTTGGCCATGTGTCCTGGTAGGACTCTCGCTCAGTCTTCTGCTTCTTCAGTTTTGTTAGCTAACTTTTCCCTGACAGTTTGCCAGATCAACTTCCCTTCTTGCTTGACCTGCCTGCTGCACACCATGCTCTTCCAGCTTTATGGACCATATTCTAGTTAATCATCTTAAGGCTAGGCCACATCAAGTGCTGATAGGCCATGTATGATTCAGCCACTGCCAGCCTTCTGTTAATGTACTGTCTCGCCAACCTGATGAATCAAACCTGTCCAGCCAAAATGGTCATGTTCTGCTATCTTGGTAATCCAACTTTTGTCCTGACAGCTTGCTTGACCAACCTTCTGTCCAGCCATAAGAGCTAGTACATTCTCTGTCCTACTAGCTCGCTACAGCAATTTTCTGTTCCACCAGCTTTCTGGACTACTCTTTTCTGCCAGCTCACAGGACCAACCTTCTCCTCCTGCTGGACAAAATATTTCCTCTGGCAGTTCCCTTGGACATCTTACTGGAAAGCTACAGATGATCCAAACCTCTATCCTGATAAGTTTGCTGATCCAAATCTCTATCCTGTCAGCTTGCTGTACTATCCATCCTCCTCTTCTGCCAACTTGCTGATCCAGACTTCTATCCTCCTGTCAGCTTGATGAACACTCTATCCTTCTATCGCATCACCTTGCTGATCCAAACTTCTGTCCAAACCAGCTTGCTCAGGAATCAACCTTCTATCCACCTTGCTAGGTCTGCTTCCTCATGCTCCAGCGCCATCTGCAAAATGAGTAATCTTTAGCAAAATGTTGCATAACTACTTTCTACCAGTGTACAAGCATAGAGAGTGATATACGGTTGATAGAATCAAACTATAGTATTGCTTTTACTTGTGTATTTTACTTTTATCATGGGACTACAACACCTGCAGCTTTATGAAACTAAGTAGAGTCGTCACTTGCTCATGGGACTGTTAAACTTTGTTATTCCTTCTAACAACAACAAACAAAAATCTGCCAAACAATCACTACATAAAGGTATGAATATAGAATTTGTGGCTCTCTACTTCCATGAATAATGAACTTGAGTCACTCTGGCATACATACAGCCTGTTTTAACAACTTCTATGCACAACTGGACTTTCCTAATATAGTTTCTGACAGTATACACCACCATTCATTCATACGAAGAGGAACTTGTTCATTCTGTGTCTATAGGGAAATGTCGCTCATTACGGCTAACTTCAAGTTACATAAAGGTAATAAACTTGCCAAATGTATATACGAAGAAAGGTTCTTACATTTTCTTCGCATATCTAACCTTTCCTCACCACTTTCAGCATATAACTACAATAGCAAATGAGTTTTTTTCTATGTACTGGCATCTTTATCAAAACTCTACTTTCGCACGGTATTGCCATTCTCAGCAACTGTGGGATGATCACGAGCCGAAACTTTTAATGAAATCGTCAGTATATAACTTATATACACGAGGAAATATAAATTTTAGCTCTGAGAGACATCAACGCGGCCAGAGTGTGGTGAGGTGGGGTCACAACTCCCTCTCAGTCGCCCTGGCAACAGTGTCTGCGGCACGTGTAAACAGAATCTGAACCTCTGAGGTGAGATGATCATCACAGACGATACATAATGGTATTCTACTACGTCAAAAAAATAATCATAGGCAACAAACCTTGCTCGCTTCCTTTGTCAGGTGTGTGGGGGGCGCGCGTCAGGCAGGTCTGAAGGCTCTTCCCCCCATGGATGAGGAAGGCTGTCTGCATATCGTTGACACATTGGCGTATACTGGGCACGAAGACGTGTTCACGAGAAAAGTGGGGGCACAGATGAAGGTGTTTCCTTGGAGATGGCGGCTTCTCTTGGGGGGTGGCGGGGTATGGGGGTCTTCAACTCTACGCCAGTAAGGACAGCACACTTCTGGCTCGTTAGACGTGACGATCGTTGGCGTGTAGACCACAGGAAGAGAGAGCCGGCTGGAGAAGATGACTTTGTGAGGTGGGTCAGACGGTCCGGCCTCCAACTGGACTCCTGACCCAACCAGTTGTACACCCGCAGGCCGGTGTTCATAGATATCAAACATTAATGCCATTAGTTAAACACCAGAGAAGATCCCGTTGCTGACATTATCCTAAGAGCCGCGAGCACCACCTTATGGCCGGTACTGTCGTCGGCAGTGGATAAAAACAACATCCCAAGGGGTGGTGGATTGAGCACCCAAACCTGGTCCCCGGCCCACCTATTTACGGACGGACTTTGCCACACCTCTCACAGGACACTTAGTAACTCCTACGCTTCATACGCATCATCTAATATCGCAAAATTGACGGATACACTGCCAGACAACCACATACTAGACGGGGGGGAGAGAGAGAGAGAGCCGTGTCTTGCCTCAACGATCACCGAGCGTCGTACTCCGCGGACCAGCCCTTCTCCAGCTATCTGCGCTCTCCTAAGCGAAATACCACCTCACACCTGCTTCAGGAATTCCCCCACTGCTTCACCATACAACGCGGTTCTTTGATCATCGTACGAGAACATCACTGATCGCAGCGGTAGGCGTGGAATGCGACCTGTACTTTGCACTAGTCTCCCCCAAGTGCACGTCCCTGCGGTGCTTACTAGCGGGGTTGCCATCTAGTGGGCGCCGCGCGAACTAGGCAGCGGCGGGAGCAGCCAGACGACGACGCCGCGCCCGCCCACTGCGCACTACGTTTTACCTATCTCTCGCCTCCATCGTGAAATATAACGAATTTCTTATATATTGATTTTATGGGTTAAATGGCAGCTCTGATTACGCCCGCCTCTGTCAAAAGAGAAATCTACCCTTGTTAAGCGTTACTTGGCATTCAACTTGAGCATAGATGAAACCATATATGCAAGCTTTTAGACCAATATCCCATTCCTGTAGGTATGTAAATCTCACTCTACATATCAGTATAGATAAACGAGAATGTACAAATACATCAAAGACCAAGATAACATAGATAGTAAAATTGTTACCTGCGCCTCACCTGCCCCGTCAACAAATGTTTTGAAACTGAAAATAGCAGTGTTAGAAAAATTGATTAATGAATTTTTCGCCCGTGAGATGCTTTATATGAGATAGTTTAAGACGACGCTATTCATATCAGAGGTAAGGCTCGTGTGCTGTGATTGGCGGAACCCTGCGCAACGTCTGTTCTTAATCCTGATTGGTTGACGAAACAAAGCAACTGAAGACATGGTAAACAAAGTCGGAACCTTATAAGGTTACAAAGCAATATGATATCTATTTGACACCACATCCAGCACGTTCAGAAATAGGACTTTATCTCGAAAAACACCAGTCATCACCGATAACTCCAGCCAATATGCTTCTTCTGTTGCACGTATCGTAAGGCATTCACGCAATTTTGATGGATGACACACTAGTGCTAGAACTCATTTTGCTGCATTTGGGAATAGATTCATGATTTGCATCTTGTCGTTTAAGAAAACGCAGCCGAGGTACATAGAATCATACTATTAGCCCGAGAAATCATTCGACTTCCCTAGTATCGATTGATATACAAGAAATCTGATCCCTGAGGACATATCATATACTTCTGCGTGTCCAGTGGTTATGAAACAGGTGAGGAGAGAATGTGTTCGTACACAAAACCTACATTGCTCTCCACAGGAGTCTTGGATCCTCCTCTCTCTACCCCCTGCAGCTTAGTTTCTGTCACAGAGAAACAAGAATGAGCGGTGAATTGAATCGTATTTGCGATACATAACGTTGCTCCCGTAATTTTCGTAGATTGCACTAAAACAGATTATCATAGTATTTCCCCATGATATCTTAAGAGCAAATAAGGTCTAGGGAAAGGTTACTAACACACATACCCTGCACTTCTAAGAACATTGGTCTATAATAGCACAGCCAAAGGTCAAAAGATACCAACTTTCTAGATCAGTGAAGTCTGTGGCGTCCCGAACCACTCCGCTCGCTCAACTGCCATACAACTTTGATGGAAGGAATCGACCATCCTTTCTTGATGCCATTAAGCTCAGTACCGGTCAGGTTGGATTACGCGGGTACATATTTGAATCCTCTTTAAATGAAATAATCATGATTTGAATCCTCTTTAAACGAAATAATCATGATTTGAATCCTCTTTAGACGAAATAATCATGATTTGAATCCTCTTTAAGTGAAATAATCATGATTTTTGGTTGTTCATAGCTTAAAAAAAAGACGAATATTGAAATCTATATCCCTTTATAAGGAATTTGGCCCTGTTTTTTTGTAGTGTACATGGGAATAAACTCGGTTTATGCATAACAACAGAATACACATTCAGTCTATTACTTCTCGACTCTACATTTTCGCTCTGCCTGAATAACATCCCTATATCACTATTCGTTCATCTCGAAAACAGTACTTGAGAATTATGCCATTATTTTCGCTAAATTCCAAACCTATGTAAAGTATCAGTTCTATACATACTTCTTCCGTATTGCGCTAAGCACTATACTGATCTACTTCGGCCTCGCTAAAAAAGATGACAGAGATGTCTTCGAAGTACATAAAATATGATCCATGTGTACCTTCGATATATATCACTGCAAAACATTATCATTAAATTCACTAATACTAAACTGTAAGGAGACATATCGTCGTATATTGTTTTTTCTTTTTCTTTGACTAATCTATCTTTATATCAGCGATCACCGTACATGTAGGGATGGAGGTGAGGAACACACTGATATTCGTTCTTCTACTGGCTCAGTCAGACAGCTAACACCGACCCTATCGCGTTTTTATCATTTATCTCCGGGAATACATCTATCTCAAGACGAAACCATTGCTCTGTTCACGGACATGTTCAAGCAATTTCGCTTAGACTAAACGCAGACAGAACTACATTCAGTCTCTTTCCCTATACATGATACCTACTAACCTTTCCTAGAATTTGGAAATCCGATGAGGGAGAAATGGTGCCCAGAAAGCTGCTACATTAAACATTGGTAACGTCAGCGGGTGGACGATATAGCTAGCAATAAGATACACTCATCTCAAAACACTTGATATATTCGTGTACCAGCCAACACTGATGAATGACACGGTTTTCCCGATTCACTTTCATTCACTATACAATAGATAATGAAGAAGGGGTTATCGTCTCGTTAGATAAGGGGTTATCGTCTCGTTATTTAAGGGGTTATCGTCTCGTTAGATAAGGGGTTATCGTCTCGTTATTTAAGGGGTTATCGTCTCGTTAGATAAGGGGTTATCGTCTCGTTAGATATGGGGTTATCGTCTCGCTAGATAAGGGGTTATCGTCTCGTTATTTAAGGGGTTATCGTCTCGTTAGATAAGGGGTTATCGTCTCGTTAGATATGGGGTTATCGTCTCGCTAGATAAGGGGTTATCGTCTCGTTAGATAAGGGGTTATCGTCTCGTTAGATATGGGGTTATCGTCTCGTTAGATAAGGGGTTATCGTCTCGTTAGATAAGGGGTTATCGTCTCGTTAGATAAGGGGTTATCGTCTCGTTAGATATGGGGTTATCGTCTCGTTAGATAAAGGGGTTATCGTATCGTTAGATAAGGGGTTATCGTCTCGTTAGATAAGGGGTTATCGTCTCGTTAGATCAGAGGTTATCGTCTCGTTAGATAAGGGGTTATCGTCTCGTTAGATATGGGGTTATCGTCTCGTTAAATATTACGAAGATTAACGATCTACTCGCATATTACGTAACACCGTCTTAAATGTATTCAGTTCGTTGTGTGTGTGTGTGTGTGTGTGTGTGTGTGTGTGTAACTCTGACATCCGTACTACTGTTAATTACGCACATTCTTGACTCGAATTATCAATTACCTTTCAGAACACAAGAGAAAATAACAAGACTGCGCTACAACCTTAGACGAATACGTATTTTTAACAGAAATCTCCAGTGTTTTGGAAGATAAGGAATATATATATGAGTCGTCATCTTAGCGAAAGAAACTCAACACACAAATTAACTATTGACATTTACGAAATGATAATAAGAAATATATATTTGTGCACTGAAACTTTGAATAACTTGTAGGTGATTATTTTAATGGACGATTCTCTCAGAAAAAGACAAAATTGTGTCAAAACGAAAAAAAAAGGCAAATGTGATGACAGCCAAAGATATTTTACTAGTAAGACTGTTATCGATTTGGTGCGACAACGGTTTAACAGCCTATCTTGATAGGCTGTAGGTATGATAGTCTGTAGGTTTAATTGGTTGCAGGTGTGATAGTCTGTAGGTTTGATAGGCTTCAGGTATGATAGGGCGTAGCTCTGATAGGCTGCAGGTGTGATAGGGTGTAGGTTTGATAGGCTGCAGGTGTGATAGGGTGTAGGTCTGATAGGCTGCAGGTGTGATAGGCTGCAGGTTTGATAGGCTTCAGGTATGATAGGGCGTAGCTCTGATAGGCTGCAGGTGTGATATTCTGTAGGTTTGATAGGCTGCAGGTATGATAGGGTGTAGCTCTGATAGGCTGCAGGTGTGATAGGCTGTAGGTTTGATAGGCTGCAGGTGTGATAGGCTGTAGGTTTAATAAACTGCAGGTCATAGGGCAGGACTGATGGGCGACAGGTATGATTGGCAAAAGGTTTAACAAGCTTTGGGTTGTGATAGGCTGCAGGTGCGATAGGTACATGTGTGATAGGCTGAAGGTTTGACAGACTACAGGTATAATAGTGTTAAGGTCTGATAGGCTGTAGATATGAAGGGCTGTTGGTATAACAGGCTGTAAGTATGATATGCTGTAGGTTTGGGCGGCTGGTGGTGCGATAAGCTTTTTAGGATGATAGGTTGCGAGTATGATAGGCTAGGTTTGACAGGTTGCGAGTATGATAGGCTGTAAGTTAAATAGGTTGCAAGTATGATAGGCTTTATCAAAGCTTGATAGGCTATAGGTGTGATAGGTTTAAGTATGATGACTGTAGATTTGACAGGTTGTGAGTATGATAGGCTGTAGGTTTGATAGGCTATAGGTTTGATAGGTTTCAAGTATGATGAGTGTAGGTTTGATAGCTTGCAAGTATGATAGGCTGTAAGTTTGATAAGCTGTACGTATGATAGGTTGTAGGTTTAACAAGCAGCATGAAGGGTGTATTTTCAGGTGCCACATAGGTTGTAGGTTTGCGAGGCTACAGGTGTGGTAGGTTTTAGGTTTGCTAGGATGCAGCTGCAGTAGGTTGCTTAGGTTTGCTAGGATGCAGCTGCAATAGGTTGTTTAGGTTTGCTAGGATGCAGTTGCAGTAGGTTGTTTAGGTTTGTTAGGATGCAGCTGCAGTAGGTTTAGGTTTGCTAGGATGCAGCTGCAATAGGTTGTTTAGGTTTGCTAGGCTGCAGCTGCAATAAGTTATTTGGGTTTGCTAGGATGCAGCTGCAGTAGGTTGCTTAGGTTTGCTAGGATGCCAGCTGCAGTAGGTTGTTTAGGTTTATTAGGATGCAGCTACAGTAGGTTTAGGTTTGCTAGGATGCAGCTGCAATAGGTTGTTTAGGTTTGCTAGGATGCAGCTGCAGTAAGTTGCTTAGGTCTGCTAGGATGCAGCTGCAATAGGTTGTTTAGGTTTGCTAGGATGCAGCTGCAGTAGGTTGTTTAGGTTTATTAGGATGCAGCTACAGTAGGTTTAGGTTTGCTAGGATGCAGCTGCAATAGGTTGTTTAGGTTTGCTAGGATGCAGCTGCAGTAAGTTGCTTAGGTTTGCTAGGATGCAGCTGCAATAGGTTGTTTAGGTTTGCTAGGATGCAGCTGCAGTAGGTTTAGGTTTGTTAGGATGCAGCTGCAGTAGGTTTAGGTTTGCTAGGATGCAGCTGCAGTAGGTTGTTTAGGTTTGTTAGGATGCAGCTGCAGTAGGTTTAGGTTTGCTAGGATGCAGCTGCAATAGGTTGTTTAGGTTTGTTAGGATGCAGCTGCAGTAGGTTTAGGTTTGCTAGGATGCAGCTGCAATAGGTTGTTTAGGTTTGTTAGGATGCAGCTGTAATACGTTAATGTTTAGGTTTGCTAGGCTGCAGAAGGTATATTTAGCAGCAGGTATATTTCGCTGCATCTTTCATAACCTTTAGGTGTGATACACTGCAGGTGTGATAGTCTGTAGGCGTGACAGGATGCAGGTGTGATAGCCTGTAGGTGTGACAGGATGAAGGTGTGATAGTCTGTAGGTGTGACAGGAAGTAGGTGTGATAGCCTATAGGTGTGACAGGATGTAGGTGTGATAGTCTGTAGGTGTGATAGTCTGTAGGTGTGATAGTCTGTAGGTGTGACAGGATGTAGGTGTGATAGTCTGTAGGTGTGACAGGATGCAAGTGTGATAGCCTGTAGGTGTGACAGGATGCAGGTGTGATAGCCTGTAGGTGTGATAGTCTGTAGGTGTGACAGGATGTAGGTGTGATAGCCTGTAGGTGTGACAGGATGCAGGTGTGATAGTCTGTAGGTGTGATAGTCTGTAGGTGTGACAGGATGTAGGTGTGATAGCCTGTAGGTGTGACAGGATGCAGGTGTGATAGCCTGTAGGTGTGATAGTCTGTAGGTGTGACAGGATGCAGGTGTGACAGGATGCAGGTGTGACAGGATGTAGGTGTGATAGCCTGTAGGTGTGACAGGATGCAGGTGTGATAGCCTGTAGGTGTGACAGGATGTAGGTGTGATAGCCTGTGGGTGTGACAGAATGCAGGTGTGATAGTCTGTAGGTGTGACAGGAGGCAGGTGCTAGGCCCAGGTGTTGGTAAACAAACATATATCCTAGAACTTAATCCCCGGTTGTTTTCCGTGCGTTGTGTGGTCAGAGAGCACACGTCCACAGGGAAGCCTAGCTGTAAATGATAACCCTGGGTGGTGGAGGAGGAGACAGAACGCAGCTCTTCCCTCGAGTCTGGTTCTTTTTCGTATCGCCCAAGTGTGAGGGTCTTGCACCAAACACGTCACTAGGTATTGCCAATGAGGAGTTCATACTCAGTGGAGCTCATCCTCAGGGACTATGGTCTACAGGGGTTAAAAACAAGTGTAAACTGTTTTCTTGTATAGTATGATGTTTGCGTATGATGCTGCGAGTGAGCTAAAAGGTGGCTGTGACCTTTTTGTTTTTCTCTTAATGTGTTGCAAAACGATCCCATTTTGAGAGCTGTGACAAGATACAGATAAGATGGTCTGTAGATGCGAGAGGTGAGATAGCCTCTAGATATGACAGGATGTAGGTGTAATAGATAGCCTGTAGGTGTGACAGGATGCAGATGTGATAGCCTGTAGGTGTGACAGGATGCAGGTGTGACAGCCGCCTCTAGATATGACAGGATGTAGGTGTAATAGATAGCCTGTAGGTGTGACAGGATGCAGATGTGATAGCCTGTAGGTGTGACAGGATGCAGGTGTGACAGCCTGTAGGTGTGAGACAGGATGGACGTGTGATCGCCTGTAGGTGTGAGACAGGGATGCAGGTGTGATGGATCAAACCAAAATATCACATTGATCATTACCCTTAAGCTGGACTGTTAGCATGACCAAATAAAACAGCGACTGAAGAAAAGCCCAGTCGAATCTTTACGACAACACCATCACAATAACACAGATTCCAGCGTCCTTGAAAGAAAGAAAATAAAAAAAAACTGTTTACCATTCACCGGCGTCAAGACACTGCAAAAAAGAAAAGAAGGTGGTCTTAGCAAACATCAACACACTCAGCCCAAGATTCGTTCATAATACAGTTGTGTCGCACGTAGTAAAACTGCCCTTCGACGCGGAACTCGCCCGTGTTTGCTCTGTGCCCAAGATTGCAGCAGCAGCGACTTTATCACTGATGCCGACACTGTTCACTTGTAAGACTTCAGATCACCCAGACATCACGACCAAACACGTATCACTTTCGGATCTGTGATACTGCCGCCGCCGGGATGGTGAGGGAGGGAGGGACGGAGCCCTGGGCCCTAGCCGCCGACTGACGCCACCACAACCCTTCTCCTCCTCCCTCTTACCCCGTGTGTGCACCAGTGAACGTTGCGGAGGTTTTACACCCTACGAAGAACTTCCAAGATATCTACATTTCTACTTGTGTCGCTCGTTATCTATTGGTTCTTATGATATCATGTTTGCTTTTAATGAAGAAGATATTAATGTGTAACAGCAACGGACGCAACGGTCATCCATGATAAACATTAAGTTCAACTGTGATAAGTTTTTTTAAAAAAAAAATATAGTTCTATTTCTTACGTGTTATAGCTTTCAAAATATTAATAATATTCAAGTCTAGTTCATTCTTAGCCGAAGAGATGTATATTAAAAACTACTCACACAAATGAATTATGAAAACTATATAATCGAGTTTGCATTTATATGACTTTGATTTGGGAAAGATACACGTAGAATATTTATCTTTACTATTCATTCTTATTTGGCAATCACCTAAAAAAAGATTTTTCTCACAGATTCCCTTCCTTTTTGCCTTACTGACATAGAGGACGAAATTGTCTTTCAAATAATCATTCTAGTTACGTATAATATCACTAATCACCTCTGTGACTTTTGACAGCAATTAGATAGACTTGAATCGAATGAGAGTTTACCTTATTTGCATAAGTTACCCACTAGCAGGTGTCAAAGTTTTTTTTTTCTGCAATGCTTGAACATTCCAATAGTACTGCTGCTTCTGCTGCTAACACAAGTGCAACGCTCACATGCCTTTTTACTGTGATGAACATCATACCAAGAGAAAGAGAGAGAGAGAGAGAGAGAGAGAGAGAGAAAGAGAGAGAGACCAAATGCTTCCATACTGAGAAACAACTTGTTTCGGCTAAAGCCATGATGACTCATCATGTTTCTGTGTAACACAACAGCCAACATGGTTCACGGAATATATATACATCTCAAGCGTTGTTTACATTAATGGGTTCCGACTATTGACTGGCCATCACAAAAGAAATCGTTACGCATATATATGGGTTATGGGAATTAAGTTGCTTATTGTAATTATTAAGTAGTTCAATTTGAAAATAAGTTTCATATTGTGTAATATTAAGATAATCATATCTGACTTTGATGAAATGATTTATATTATAAATCTCTGAGTTTTATATCTTCCTGAGAAAGGGGAAGAGTTTCCCTTTAATGAGTGA
The DNA here is from genome assembly GCF_036320965.1 of Panulirus ornatus. Lineage (NCBI taxonomy): Eukaryota > Metazoa > Arthropoda > Malacostraca > Decapoda > Palinuridae > Panulirus > Panulirus ornatus. The sequence goes on along the minus strand of NC_092261.1, from coordinate 15,234,535 downwards.
ATAATGAGAGAAAATAAAATCCCATTGGAAAATGAAAAAAAAAAGTAAGGAAATATGATGTAAAAAGATATTGGTCAAAAGCTGAACATCAACATAACATTTTCTTTAATCGAATCCATCGAGAGATTATGGAATAATCTAACCAAATAATGCAGTGAAAAAAAAATATGAATTGATCAAGATAAAAAGGAGTTTAGACTTACGAAAACCATAGACAACCTAAACTCTAATTATGAATTAGTAATACTTCCAATAATTTTTGCCACCGTCTAATATATATCTCAAATAGAATGACTTAGAGGTAAAACATTCCCACTATCGACCTCCTGTCGACCTCCAGATAATTATCGACCTCCTGTACAGTTCCATCGACCCTTGTGGGGCTTTAACGACCACTTTGACAACCACTAGTCTACAGTAAGCTAAAGCTGGCCCTGAATGCACTTAGAGAACCACTAAAGCTAAAGCTGGCCCTGAATGCACCTAGAGAACCACTAAAGCTAAAGCTGGCCCTGAATGCACCTAGAGAACCACTAAAGCTAAAGCTGGCCCTGAATGCACTTAGAGAACCACTAAAGCTAAAGCTGGCCCTAAATGCACCAACATGTAAATGCCTCGAGGAAGCTAAAGCTGAGCATGAATGTTACTTGCATATAAAACTTGAGAGCAGCTTAAACTGGCCTTCAATGTTGCTTGTATACAAAGGGCAGGGAGTAAGTTAAAGCTGGCCCTGAATGCTGCCTTTATGTAAGGGTCTGGTGTAAGCTTTAGCCGGACATGAATGTTACCTACATAAAAGCGTGGACAGTACGGTGAATGTGGAGGCCAACAGTGTCTACAAATGTAATATATATATATATATATATATATATATATATATATATATATATATATACATATATATATATATATATATATATATATATATTTGAAATCCCTGGGATAGGGAAGAAAGAATACTTCCCACGTATTCCCTGCATGTCGTAAAAGGCGACTAAAAGGGGAGGGAGCGGGGGGCTGGAAATCCTCCCCTCTCGTTTTTGGGTTTGCGAAAGAGGGAACAGAGAAGGGGGCCAAGCGAGGATATTTCCTCTAAGGCTCAGTCCTCTCTTCTTAATGCTACCTCGCTACCGTGGGAAATGGCGAACATGTATGATATATATATATATATATATATATATATATATATATATATATATATATATATATATATATATATATATATATGGATGGGGTGGATATATATAATAGATATTATCTATCATAAATGGAAGAGAATAAGCTTAAGGGTAAGGTCAAACTGGTCCTATGATAATGCTTTCTGTTATGTGATTTACCTTAATGCATATAATATAGCGTTAATCATGCTTGACTTGAAATACGTCACTGGCACGATGATAATCATAATTCTTCGATTAAGTCGGTTCTCCCAACTCATGATTAAACTCTGTCGTCTTTACAGGTGAACTGATTCATCCTTTCCTAATAAATTCACCATTATTTTTGAATAATAAAAAAAAAACTGCTATTTTCAGTAAACCACCCTTTTCCATTATGATTTTTTTTTGTATGATTTATCAAAAATTCCCCCTCCCCCCCGATAAAATCATCCCCTTTCTATTAATACTAATGACTTTAATATTTTCTTTACGTATTTTCATCCTTTTTGACATGGTAAATTCTCAGCCAAGTTCCCTCTAATGCCAAGACCATACTTATTGCAAAACTCTCCCATGGTGGGAAAAAAAAGACTTTGTCCTTGGCGTAGAATTCTTAAGACTGGTGCAAAACTTTCCCATGATGACAAAGTTTTTTTTTTCGTAATACAAAGTTCGTCCATGGTGCAAAGCTCTCAATTGGTGTAGACCTTAACCTTGGTGCAAAGCTTAAACCTTGGTGAAGAGTTATCACCCTTGGTGCAAAGCTTACCCCTTGGTGCAAAGCCCGCCCATGGTGTAAAGCTTACCCTTGGTGGAAAGCTCGACCTCAGTGTAAAGCTCACCCTTGGTAAAGAGCTCACCCTTGGTGCAGAGCTCATCCTTGGTGTAAAGCTCACCCTTCGTGTAAAGCTTATCCTTGGGACGGAGTTTCCTCTTGGTGCAAAGCTCACCCTTGATGTAAAGCTCACCCTTGGTGCAAAGCTCACTCTTGGTGTAAAGCTTATCCTTGGTAGAGAGCTTCCCTTGGTGCAAAGCTTACCCTTTTTGCAAAGCTCCCCCTTGATGTAAAGCTTACCGTTGGTGCAAAGCTCACCTTTAGTGTAAAGCTTACCCTTAGTGCAAAGCTTGCCCTTGATTTGATGCAAAGCTCACCCTTGGTGCAAAGCTCGCCCTTGGTGTAAAGCTTACCCTTGGTGCAAAGATTAACCTCGGTGAAGAGCTCACCCTTGGTGCAAAGCTTACCCTTGGTGCAAAGCTCAACCTTGGTGCAAAGCTTAACCTTGCTGAAGAGCTCACTCTTGGTGTAGAGCATACACTTGGTGCAAAGCTTACCCTTTGGTGCAAAGCCCGCCCAAGGTGTAAAGCTTACCGTTAGCGGAAAGCTCGCCCTCGGTGTAAAGCTTACCCTTGGTGAAGAGCTCACCCTTAGTGCAGAGCTCACCCTTGGTGCAGAGCTCATCCTTGATGTAAAGCTCATCTTTGATACAAAGCTCACCCTTGGTGCAAAGCTCACCCTTGGTGTAAAGCTCACCCTTGGTGTAAAGCTTATCCTTGGTACAGAGCCTCCTCTTGGTGCAAAGCTCACCCTTGGTGTAAAGCTTATCCTTGGTACAGAGCCTCCTCTTGGTGCAAAGCTCACCCTTGGTGTAAAGCTCACCCTTGGTGTAAAGCTTATCCTTGGTACAGAGCCTCCTCTTGGTGTAAAGCTCACCCTTGGTGTAAAGCTTATCCTTGGTACAGAGCCTCCTCTTGGTGTAAAGCTCACCCTTGGTGTAAAGCTTATCCTTGGTACAGAGCCTCCTCTTGGTGCAAAGCTCACCCTTGGTGTAAAGCTTATCCTTGGTACAGAGCCTCCTCTTGGTGCAAAGCTCACCCTTGGTGTAAAGCTTATCCTTGGTACAGAGCCTCCTCTTGGTGCGAAGCTCACCCTTGGTGTAAAGCTTAATTTTGGTACAGAGCTTCCCCTTGGCGCAAAGCTTACCCTTATTGCAAAGCTCACTCTTGGTGTAAAGCTTACCGTTGATGCAAAGCTCGCCCTTGGTGTAAGCTTACCCTGAGTGCAAAGCTCGCCCTTGATACAAAGCTCACCCTTTGTGCAAAGCTCACCCTTGGTGCAAAGCTCACCCTTGGTGCAAAGCTCGCCCTTGACGAAAAGCTCACCCTTGGTACAAAACTTCCTCTTGGTGCAAAGCTCACCCTTGGTGCAAAACGTACCCATAATACGAATTATCCTTAGGTGCAAAGCTTATCCTTGGTGAAAGAGTTTCCCTTGGAGCAAAGCTTCCCTTTGGGGCAGAGCTTTCCCTTAGAGTAAAGCATTTCCTTAGTGCAACTATGTCCCCAAGTACAATACTTTCCCTTGGTGCACAGATTACCCTAGTAGGTTAGGTTCAAACTGGTCTTGTGGCCAAGAGGTTGCTTAGGGAAGGCAGGAAAGGAAAGAGCAGGAAGACTTCGGTAGCGTCTTAATCAGAGGTGACAGACCGAAGTGTGTGTGTGTGAGAGAGAGAGAGAGAGAGAGAGAGAGAGAGAGAGAGAGAGAGAGAGAGAGAGAGAGAGAGAGAGAGAGAGAGGCAAAAAAAGAAAAAGAAAAGGGAGATGAAAAACGAGACAAGAAGAAGGATCATCCTCTCCACCACGACAGAGAACTCACGAATATCAAGTGATCGAAATGTCGGACCGAAAACAATGTAGACACATAAAGATGGACCAGAAGCACAGTGAATGGTAAAGTGCTGGTCATTGAGGAAAACCCTCAAAGACCATTGAGGAAACATAACGTGCCAATGCGTAGAAATCCGTGGCTAAAACGAAGCTAAGGTGGTGGAACGGTAAGATAAAGCGTGAGACGTAACAAGTGGAGTGCCACAAGGATCAGTCTTAGGACCGGTTCTCTTTATCATGTATATATATCAGTGATACTGATACTCGGCTGAAGTGTAAGGTACCAAAATTCTTAGGTGGTACTAAGCTCGGAAATGAATCTACAAACGAACTTGAATGTCTGCTGCTTCAGACTAACACAGACAATCTGATGGACTTGAGATCATAGGAGGCAGATAAATTCTATTATCAATAAATCCAAAGTTTTACATATCGACAGTCAAAACGGAAAAGGAAACTACACTATGAATTTCGTTTAACTATAAGAGATCAAGGAGGAAAAAGACGGATGTGATAATCTTTGGCAACCTAAAACAAAGTAAACCGAGTACAGAAGCAATGAAAAGAGCCAACAGTCTTAGATTCATAGGTAGAGCCATCAAATCTCAGTCTAAGGAAAATCATCACTTCTCTTTTCAGTTCATTGGACCATCCCCATCTAGAATATTGTGTACAGTTCTGGTCACCCTTCCTTTAACAAGACAGACAATGGAGAGAGTGTCGCGTCGAACTACCGTGATGATTCTCGGGCTGAGAAACAAATCGTGTAAGAGCCAACTAAAGGACTCGAATCTATTTAGCTCAGAAAAGGGAAAGCTGAGAGATGATCCAATACAAATATTAAGAATCATCAAAAGCTATGATCAATAGATCTAACAAGGCACTTACGACCTGATTTACCTGATTTCCCTCCTAGTAATGGATACAAACTCGTGGGGAAACGTTTTAAACCTCGAATTAGGTGCAGTACTTTCTTCTTTCTTTGAACAGGATTGTTGGAATATGGAATGATTTGTCGATGAGAGTGGTTGAAAGCAATACAATATATATACTTTTACGAATAAACACGATCAACATTTCGCTTGAAATCTTCAATTTACATCATTTGCGCTTTCTTAGTCACACTTGTCGAAAAGCAGCGAAGCTTTACGACCTGATGTGACGAAGATATAGACGAAACTCCTGCCTTCCAGCATTTTATATCAGAGAACAACAAACGAGTGAAGTGGTATAATAAGGAACACGGATGAGAATATTGTGGACAAGCGAGGTGATGATCCCAAACTTGGCCTTAAGTTCATCAGAGCGAGCTATCAGCTCAACAGCAGCTAATCGAGCTAAAGAACTCAGAGGGAAGAGTTATAGTGGATAATGGTCAAGAAGATGACAAATTCGAAATTGTTTTCGGAGTGGAAGTCACTACAGCCCCAACACCAATAAAAGGGACTAGGGAAAAGGTAATGGAGACGTAAATCTTATGGTCCAGTTGAAGGGATACAGATGTGTGAAGGTGCATTTAACAAATCGCTTGAAATCTTGTTGAAGATGTCACTGGAAAAAGGCGAAGTGCCAAGAGAGTGGAAGAAGGTAAATGTCATACCTATCTATACGAAAGAAAACCGATAGGAAGATCTGAACTATAGAAAAGTGTGGTCTGTAAGGTATGGAAAGATGTTCAGAAATCAAGTGAATGACTTCCTGAAGAGAAGAAACTACCTAAGAGAAAACACAGTTTCAGGGAGAGGAGTTCATGCGTAACAATATAGCAACTCTCTTAGATTTCTACGGATAAAGGAGCTCATTTATAGACAAATGAGGAGACGAGGTGGATTGTCTGTATCTGAAAATGCTAGAAAGAATTTGAAACTGTGTCACACAGTAGGCTAGCAAAGAAGATGCATCTTCAGGCAGAAATAAGAGTCTAAACGACTTCGACAGAAATAAGGATGTCTTCGTGGAGGAGAACAATGGGTGCATGTCAGATGAGCCTTCTCAGTATGGGTTTAGGTCACCAGTGGCGTGCCGCAGGGTTCCATTCTTGGACCACTGCCTTTTCTTGATCCATGTGAATGAGACTTGCCAGAAGATCTGGACTCCTACCTGACTCTATCAACTGATGATGCCAAGGTCATAAACCAAGTGAAAAGCGAACAAGCTAGCGTCATTCTACAATGGAACCTAGACCAATTCCAAAGTTAATCTAGTACTTTCTCAGTGAAATGAAACTTGAGTAAATGTAACGAAGAGAGAGAGAGAAAGACAAGCGAAAGTCTCGACATATTATCTTGCGAGAAATAAGCTGCAGGAATCTGTGTGTGAAAGGGGACATGGAGGTAGATATTGCCCCCAATCTGTTGCCAAAATCCCACATAGGGAGACCAGTACAGGAGACAAACTGTCACCTATCAAACATCAGAACAGCATTACAGTAGATGGATAAGGATACATTAGGCAAACTGTTCACATTCAACATTAGTCCAAAAGTAGAATAAGCTACTCAAGTCTGGTCACCACACATAAGGCAAAACAGAACCAACAGAGAAGGTGCAGAGGAAGTCAACAAAGATGGTACCAGAGTTAAGAGAACTGATGTACAGGGAAAGGTTAGAGGCCTTAGATTTGCCTTCCATGGAAGAAAGAAGAGTAAGGGGTGACCTGTTTATAACCGAGTTTCTAAAGCTGCTTGATGATGTTCACAGGGAACGGTTCTTCGCAAGATGCAAAGAACAGCAACCAGAGGTCATACCATGAAGCCAGAAACTTGTTAGAATAGATGTCAGGTACTTGAGTAACATGAGAGTGGTGGATGAAGCGAAATAAACTTAATGAAATTATGAAAGTAGAGAGCATACAGAAGTTTAATGATAAGTAGAGAGAGTGCAAGAGATTAGGGTCCCACGGATTCAGAATTCCCTTCCTGTACGATGCAAATGGGGTATCACCACGGACCACCTTATACACACACACACACACACACACACACACACACTTCTAATCCTAGTGACTCTCATCGAAGATACCAAGAGAAAACGGAGGAATGTGGCTACAGTATTATCCTACTACGCTTGAGTAATCTACAGAAAAACTGCGAATAAAAAAAAAAAAAAAAATTCTTACTTGGTTTACTGTTTACTTCAAATTCATCTGTTATTTCTAAGTATTGATTACCTTTAGCCAAGCGACTGGGCCGCTCGGGTGGGGGAGGGTTGAATTCGCGAAATACTGCAATAACAAAAGGTAAATGGTCTTTCCTGAAACGCCATGGGTTGGGTTTGATAATTTCCCGGAAACGCAGACAAGCAAATTATTCTTTCGTGGAGGACGACCTGCTCTCTCTCTCTCTCTCTCTCTCTCTCTCTCTCTCTCTCTCTCTCTCTCTCTCTCTCTCTCTCTCTCTCTCTCACTAATCCCCCCTCACCGCCACCTCCTCCCACTTTTCCTTACCCATCTCCCTGTGGATAAAAGTCTGTAGTGATCAACACTTTGGTTCGGTGTCTGATTCTTCTACATTCTTGAATTCCCCGTCATATCTATACAACATCTGGGGGTCTCAATGATGACAGTGTGACCCAGCCTTGAACATGGCAATACAGACAGCCCTTGAGTACAACGAAGGCCGCCGCCAAGCCTTTAAAGCTAATCATTTTAAGATCCAGGTCAAAGGACACACAGACCATACCCAAGGGTCGTGACGTCGTGGTTAAGCGCTGTCCCTTCGTGTATTATGGGTCGCATCGTCGTGCTCAAGAGCACAGCTATTGTGCTCGGGAATCGAACCGTCAGGATCGAACAGTCAAACTAAAGGATTGTACCGTCGAGCTCAAGGATCCTACGTTATGGTCAAGGGTTGCGTCTTCATGGTCAAGGGTTGCGTCGTCATGCTCAAGGGTTGGGTCGTCATGCTCAAGTCTACGTTATGGTCAAGGGTTGTGTCATCATGGTTAAGGGTTGCGTCGTCATGGTCAAGGGTTGGGTCGTCATGGTCAAGGGTTGCGTCGTCATGCTCAAGGGTTGGGACATCATGCTCAAGGGTTGCGTCGTCATGCTCAAGGGTTGCGTCGTCATGGTCAAGGGTTGCGACATCATGGTCATGGGTTGCGTCGTCATGCTCAAGGGTTGCGTCATCATGCTCAAGAGCTGAGTCGTCATGCTCAAGGGTTGCGTCTTCAGGGTCACACGTGAAGAGCAACAGGTCAATCAATGGTCCGATCTCAAAACGTCCAAATGAACCTAACGTTCAAAGTTAAAAAAAAAGAGAAGAAAAACCCCCATGTCACCCCTGTGGTACCAGAAGCAATAACAGCAAAGACAGGAGGGAGGAAGGGACGTGTGACACCAGCACCGCTCAGAGTGTCAACACACACGGCGATAATGACTTGTGTCTGGCCAACAAGAAGCCAGCACTACACCCTGACACGCCCGGTCTGCACGTTCCCTTTTTCCTTCCTCTGGGGTTGCAGTTAGCACTGACACACTCTACATTGAGAGGAGTTCATTCTTTCAAAGTCTTCTCTGACCTTGTGCGACAAGAGATGATACACCGTAATATTTTCAAATGTTTACATTTTCTTTTTTTTTTTGGGGGGGGGGAGAATTGCGTTTCGTCTCATGCAGGGAGACTGAGAGAGATATGAAAGCAGGAAACAAAATAATTCTATTAATATTGTACTCAACATAGACAGACGTGTGTAATCAAATATTACATTTACTCTTTATTTTCAAGTACCAATATCGACCAACAGCTTCCTGGCCTAACCCCCCCAGAAGACCTCATGTATCTAGAGATATCTCATTAAACGTTCCTGATTCACAAACGTTTCCCATTACGATGAAGTATAATTAGCACTGATGTGAGGTGCATGTCAAAATGGTTCAAGGGCAATCTTAAAAAACGTAGCACGGGACTTGTGTTAAAAATTCTCACCAACATTAGGTTTAGCAGGGTAGAAGGCCAGATTAGTTGAGGTGCGAGATTATATGGAGAAAAATTTGGAGGAAGTGAAGTGGGGAGGACTTGGGAGCGAATGGAACAATGGAAGCAGGAGTAAGTCATAGGGTGGATGAGGGGGCGATGGTTCTGGAAGCACTGAAGAATGTGTGGAAAGAGCCGATGAGCCAGGGATATGGATTGGACTCTGGCAGCGACACCCCACACATCTCCCTACCAACTAGCCCTGGGACTCTCTATTCTGGCATTGAAATCTCCCAAGAAGAAAAACTGGTTCTGCATCAAAAACTCAGGATGGAATACCTTCATTCAACAGGATAAAAAGAAAGAAATAGAGAAACAGGCATGGATGATAAGGTAGATATAAGCCATGATAAGTATACAGGAGAGTGCCACTACCTTCTCTCAATAGTATATACAAGGCTTCGATCCTGCTTGCCACAGTCTTGAGGAGTAAGTACTTTGTCATGTGCTACAAAATACCAGAACGACATTGGATTCGATTTGAACAGTCTCTCTCTCTCTCTCTCTCTCTCTCTCTCTCTCTCTCTCTCTCTCTCTCTCTCTCTCTCTCTCTCTTATACACACACACACACACACACACACATTTGCATGTGTCAAAGATTTACTATATGTGTTTCCTGTTTGTGTATTATGATAGGGGGAGAGTTTCACACTTGTCTTGCCCCGTCTACTAAACATTTACATATTCTGTGAACAAAACCTCATCATAACCCCCTTCAATCCTCTCCCAGCAAGGTGTAATTAACGTATTCGGCACAGTACATGGAGGGAATTCTACACTCGTGGGTCCTCGTCGCCTGACTTTCTCCACCACGAAGTAGCCATCTTAACATTTGTTGAATGCCGACGTTCACAGCTTCCCCTGTGTATGTGAGTGTGTGTGTGTCGGTAGGGGATCATCATGATCCAGCCATCCTCCAATATATATATATACATATATATAGACCTGAACTGAATAATCCCCTCATTATGGTGACAAAACTGAGAGAAATGTAAAAAGAAACCTGCCTTCCGATTATTCTCTAGAATTGTCTGACCGTCTCAGTACATCTGTTTACTCTCTTCGTGTACGTGTGTGTGTGTGTGTGTAACCGCAATCACCTATCTGTACAGTATGAGGAGGGGGTTTCTACAGTCATGGGAGTCGACCAGGTCCCCATCTCTTGAACATCTTTAATATCATGAAACGTTTTTACACAGAGAACAATCACAGTTTCACCTCGAAGTTTATTCCACTCATCCACAACTCTTAATACTGCAGATGTACTTTTTTTTTTTCCCTACATCTTTTTAAAACAAGTTTCTTGCTATGACCTCACTATTACATTCTTTGAATCTTTCAACGATTTCTTCAGTCTCGGTATTGACATTTGAAGGTTACAATCAAGTCTCTAGCTATTCCTCTCTCTCTCCACCACGGTGCGCAAATTCATGGCCTCTTTACCTTTCACTATAACTTAGCTATTTCACTTCTGACACCTTCCTTGTTCCCCTCCTCTGCGCCTTCTGTATCATACCTTTAAGTATAAGTGTCGTGCTCAACATGAAAGGCATTTTCTAATTTACAATGTGAGCTGCAAATAGTATACCAGCCGTTCTTTATCCGTGTCCTTCAATCTTATTATCAACCAGCAGACAATTTGTCTATTTAACAAAGCTCAACCTAGCGTCCTGGCGATGGACTGTGTTCAGTTCAATCCACAATATCTCGTTTGTACACTGATTTACGTAGCTTGTTTCTTGCCGCCGTGTTCCATGTCCACTGCCTTGCATCCGCTTCAGTTCAAGAATTCATCAACCATGTATCACACCAGGCATAGATTTTGTCTAAGCTCCTTTGATAAGATGAAATAAAACCTGGTCATCCCTTATCCTACGACCCTTAACATCATTCACAAACAATGAAGCATCCAGTCCCTCAGACTGGTCCATAAAAAGACATCCAGAATAACAGAGCACCCAAGAGCAAATCCTGCGGCACACCACTCTTCGAAGAGAGGCATGCCTGACGTGCATCCTATGCTCTCTTCCACCAAGGTACATCTTCAATCCACCGAAGGAGTTTTCAGCCTATCTATATTCGAAAATTCAACGTTTTATACCAACGTCTTGCCCGGGGCAGTATTAAACATTCTTTAGCAGTACAAGATCACACAATCCCGTCATCTCACGTATCCAACACAGAACTCATCACCAATGATGTTTAAAAGATTTACGCATGACCTCTTTACTTAGACCATGTTGCCTCTCACTTCAGTGGGTTTTTTCCATTGCATGTATTTGTCCATTTGCTTTTGGATTCTCTTCTCCAGTGTTTTTGCAGACCACGCTCGTCCAGTATACCAATCATAGTTCAATGTAATTTTTCAATCTTTTAATTTTTTTTTTTTCAAAAATAGCACAGCATTTCTTGTCTTCCACTTTCTTAGCACTACAACTTCACGAGTTTTTGAACATTTTCACAGCTGTCTGTCAAGTGTTTGTGCACACTTCATGAGTGCATATGGACAGACTTCATCAGGTCCACGAGCCTTGTATGAAACAAGATCCTCCAGTAACCTTTTATATCAACCTCAAGGCTTTCCAAGTCCTCTCCATTCCATCTCATTAGCGATGGGGTTTGTGTCCTCCTCTGTCGAGACACTTTGAACATATCATTCACTTCCTTGCACTTATCCGAATCCCTCAGCCTGATTACCGGCTCTTGAACTGATAGCTTATTCCTGGTAGATTCTAAAGAATTTTGCATTTTCACTGGCCTTATCCACAATGCATAAATCTGCTCCTCCTCGTTCATAAATCTGCTCCTCCTCGTTCCTTATCTTACTTTCCTCATTCTACTTTCTTTCCTTATCTTACTTTCCTCATTTTACTTTCTATCACACTTTCCAAATGCTGGTTGACTAATGTGTCACTAATATCCTCTCCACAACCCCTGAGCTCTTCACCCTTTAGATATTCTTTATATAACCCTCTCACTCTTTTTTCTGACCTTTCCTCTCTACCTTTACTGTTTTGTTACCCAAGCTATACAGATTAAGAGCGTTGGATACTATTACCATCTCTACCTTTTGTTACCCAACCTATACAGATTAAGAGCGTTGGATACTATTACCATCCTCCTGCAGATAATGTTGCCACAGACCATTAAGTCTTCTGTTATCTGCTCTACCTACGGACATGTATTGTCTGCTAATGGCGCCCTATCATTAGCACCCTCATTATACGTTTCATACCATCCTCTGCAACAGTGTTGTATATTCTGCCTGTCTAATTCTATTTCCTAGTTTTTGTTTCTAAAGAAAGTGTTCAATTCTATAAAGTTTCTTTAAGTATTTCTCAAACAAATTCCTCAAAGCAAACATCAAGTCTGAATACTCTCTACCACTCTTGAGGTCAAATTGTTCCTCCCCAGTTTGGTTCTCTGTTCATGTCACCACCCTCTCAGTCACCACTCTCCCATACACCTTACTAGGTATACTTAACAGACTTATGGCGCTGCAATTCGAGCTTTCACATTTGCCTAAGCTTGCTGCTGGAACTATACAGGACTTACATCAGTCCTGAGGCACCTCACCTTAAGCCATACAATCGGTGTAAATCCTGACTGACCCATCAACAACTTTATCACTTCCTTTCTTGAGAAGTTCAGTTGCAATCTTAACCAGTTCAACTACTCTGTCATATCTCATCTTCCGCAGGGCTTTAACCACCTCTTTTCTTTTCACCAAAGCACTTGCTGTGATACTCCCGCGCCAGGTACCTCCACTTTCCAGGCATACTACATCTACCATCCTATCATCTAAAACATTCGCCAGTTCCTCAATATACCCACTCCATCTCGTCTTCACCTCTTCTTTGCCAGTTACCATTACCCTATTTGGTCCGCTAGCCAATATTTCCGTTTGTTTTCTTGTTCTCCTCACACGAGTCACACCCTCACAAAATATCTGATTTTACCTAAGGTTGCCGATGCTCTCTCACCCCATGTCTCATTTACTTTTCGTTTTTCATCCTCTGCACTTTCTTCTTGAACTCCTATTGCTTCCTCTTGTACATTTCCAAATCAATCGCACTACTTCCCTGCTGGTAACGTCTATACACCATCTTTTTCTCACTAGCAATTTAGGTATAAATAGTTATCTAAAAACTTTAGCTATTTACATGTAACTATACATTTTGGCTTCCCTTAATAGATATCTAAAATCTGAACATATATAAACTACATATTTTGGCCTTCCTTAAAAAGTCATCGGTTTATCTATATCAACTTGACTTATATATAGCATGTTTCGCATACTGGGACGGATCTTTCTATTGAGTGACCTTGTGTCAACACATTATGACCAATCATGTCAACAAAGGGAAATGCCACACCTCAACACATTTCTTTATATTTCGTTTTTCAGTATTCATTTGAGCTTCTAGCGTCCCATCTACCCTGCCAATCATATCTAATAGAATTATTCAATCTGCTCATAACTTCTTTGTGAAGGTAAACTCTTGGACAGAGATTGTTAGCTATATCTGCTTTAGCCTCAGCATCTGCTGTTTCATCAATATAATACCAAAATGACCAGGACACCAGAGGAAATCTACGTTCTTGTGCGCTGAGTCAAATCCTGGACTTTTTTGAGCTATGGAATGCATTACTGAATGGTGTGATATGGCCTGTAGTACACTCTGAGAATCGTAGTAGATTGTGAATTTCATTATTCGAATCACAATTAAGAGCAGCCTAAATACCATATATGTCTGCAGTAAATATGGAAGACTTTTTTTTTTTAGAATTACAACATATTAGAAATAACATTTTTAGAATAGGAAGATTTCGAGGGTCACATAACTAGCTTGTCTTCGTTGTGTCACCATTATCTCCTTGTTAGACAATATGTAGGGCATGCCAGAATATTCTGTACGACTACTGAAATTCTGTTGCACGTGAGGGAGGGAAAGACTGCAGAAACTTCAGGCTAAATGACCCATCACTTAAGAGGACTTTGAGAAATAAGAGACATACGCAATACCTTTAGAGAAGGTAAAGCCAATTGAACTTATGGGACAAGCTCGTAATTATTGGAAGGCTGATTACGTACGAAATGGGATCATTCTTTATACAGTTACTACTTCAGCCCTCAATCTATAGGATGGACCAGATTCATACAATCTAAAGTATACACAAGACATATCCATCCTGAACCCAGTGTGTTTTAAGTGAAACGTGGATTTTCACATATACGAAGTGCTTCTTCAATTACCATTTCACATACCGAGATCGATTCGTCCAGTCTTACCAACCTTCTCTATTCATAAATCCTTCCTACGCATAATGCTTCCATTGCGTGTGACCCCCAGATCTTCACTGCAGTGTTGGTATCAATCTCATTTGAGGCCAGTTGGATGCCTGACCCATTGCAGCAGCCAAGGGCTTTTATTAAGTAACATCTGCATGTAGGTCATTTCAAGATGGTAAATATATAGTGTCAATATATTGAACGTCTAACACTCGCTCGAAAGATATACACTTCATCTTTGCCTATATCATCCACGGCAGAGATTTGATTTGGTCAAGATGATGATGATGGATTTACAAAAGTGAATGATGTATTGTGATGTCACCCTCCCTGCACCATCCTTTCCCCTTGTCATATCATTCATAATTTCTTCATCCACTGATAACTGATATTTGGGAAGTGCCACAATGACCAAACGTTTCCAAATTGTGCTAACTTACACACACACACACACACACACACACACACACACACAGAGATATCCTAACCAAATACACATGAACGTATGGATCGAATTCATTTTTGCAAGGTTTTCAGGAGGATTAAAGAATTTTTTTTTGACTGATAATCACATTCTTTAACCATACTGCCAGCCACCCTCAGAGTTAGCGAAGCCTTAAACCTAAACACTTAACAGTTGTCAGCCAATCCCTTCACACACACACACACACACACACACACACACACACACACACACGTCAATCTGTGAACAATTCAGTGTTTCATGCCGTGACAAGGCTAAAAACTTCATCGTTAAGTAATTCAAAAGCTGCTTACGTAACAGAGCATCAAGATGCAAACCATCAGTAGTATGAAAGTCGTACAGGAACAATCGTAATCTGTTATCAAGATACTGTTTGTGGTATCCCTAAAGCTAGGTTTTAGGACCACCTCCATTTTTACAGTTTACAGAGAACATGGAGCGCTCTAGACCTCGTATTTAACATATCTAATCTTCTCAAGGAATTCCAAACACTTGCCTGGAAGGAAATGATCCAACAGAGCCAAGACAAAGCGGTGACAGAACGTCAAAATCTTGAACAAAGAAAGGAAACTCGAAGGACAGAAAATGGCATTAGCTTTTGTTACTGTCATTGGCCAGATAAGTGACGGAGGTTAGTGTGTTATTACGTCAGTGGTAGCAGCTACAGTGGAGGGGACAGTGATGGTGGTTGTGATACTAATTGTAATAGCAGTGGCAAAGGAGGTGATCAGTAATGGCCATACATGGTAGTGTGTAGGAAGATGGTTATGGAGGTGGTGTTAGAATACAGATGGCGATGGTGGTCGTGAGAGAAGACATTGGTAGTAGTAGTAGTAGTAGTGGTTGCAGGAACACTGATGGTGGTTGTAGTAATAGTGGTAGCGTGGGTGATTGATGTTGTAGAAACAACATCGGTGGTGATAAGAGGTGAAAGCAGGACATATGGTAGTGATGGTGGTAGTGAGCATCTGTAGGGTTAGTGGTTCTGGTAGTTAGTGGTAGTAATGATGTTGGTGATTGTGGTAGCACTGCTCCTAGCTTTGGGGGTGGTTACTAATAGCTGTTTCCAATCCTGTTGTTGGTATTCATGTTATGGATGAATACTAGTAGCAATAGTAGTAGTAGCAGTAGTAGTAGTAGTAGTAGTAGTAGTAGTAGTAGTAGTGGTAGTAGTAGTAGTAGCAGTAGTGGTAGTAGCAGTAGTAGTAGTAGTAGTAGTAGTGGTAGTGGTAGTAGTAGTAGTAGTAGTAGTAGTAGCAATAGTAGTAGTAGTAGTAGTAGTAGTAGTAGCTAGTAGTAGTAGTAGTAGTAGTAGTAGTAGTGGTAGTAGTAGTAAGCTCAGTAGTATCAGTAGTAGTTGTAGTATGTACTGGTGAATTGTGGTTGCTGTAGTAATAATAGTAGTGGTGATAATAAGTAGTGGGTGGTAGTGTAAGTGTTGGGGAGAGGAAGCGAGGTGGTTGTGAATTCTTCAGTTGTGAAGTTGGTACCTGTTGTATTCCAGTTGTTTGGTAGTACTGGTAGTGGTGTCAGCAGTAGTAGTGGTGGTAGTTACCCTCCAAGTGTTGGTAATGGCGGTGTTAGTAGTAACTACGGAGGCAGAAATGATGATGATAGTGGAGGCAATACTCCTGGTAATGGTGGTAGTAATGAGTAGTAATGGTGGTAGAATTAGTATCAAGGGCAATTATGGTCGTAGAGGCGACTCTTGCAGAACTGATGAATTCTGGAGTAGTGGTTGTGGTAGTAGTGGTTGTGGTAGTGGTTGTGGTAGTGGTTGTGGTAGTAGTGGCTGTGGTAGTAGTAGTGGTTGTGGTAGTGGTTGTGGTAGTGGTTGTGGTAGTAGTGGTTGTGGTAGTAGTGGCTGTGGTAGTAGTAGTGGTTGTGGTAGTGGTTGTGGTAGTGGTTGTGGTAGTAGTAGTGGTTGTGGTAGTGGTTGTGGTAGTGGTTGTGGTAGTGGTTGTGGTAGTGGTAGTGGTTGTGGTAGTGGTTGTGGTAGTAGTGGTTGTGGTAGTAGTAGTGGTTGTGGTAGTGGTAGTGGTTGTGGTAGTGGTTGTGGTAGTAGTGGTTGTGGTAGTGGTTGTACAGGTGACGACAACATAGACTGTCTCAGTCGTGGTTAGAAATGAGTATTGGTTGTAATTAAGGGTATTGGTGGTAGTTAAGGGTGTTGGTAGTAGTTAAGGGTGTTGGTGGTAGTTAAGGGTGTTGGTGGTAGTTAAAGGTGTTGGTGGTAGTTAAGGGCGTTGGTGGTAGTTAAGGGTGTTGGTAGTAGTTAAGGGTGTTGGTGGTAGTTAATGGCGTTGGTAGTAGTTAAGGGCGTTGGTAGTAGTTAAGGGTGTTGGTGGTAGTTAAGGGTGTTGGTAGTAGTTAAGGGTATTTGTAGCAGTGATGATGTTATTAGTAACATCAACAGCAGTGAGTATGGTAAGAGTGATGTTGGTGGCCGTGTTGCCAGTCTCAAAAAAAAGGGATAAACTGGTAGTTGATTGAAGCTGTGGTAGTTGTGGTAATTGCCACTATTATAGTGTAAGTGGTAGTAGCCAATGCAATACCAGTGTTGATTGTGGTTATCATTAGTAATATTAGTGGTAGTAAGAAGTGGTGGTAGTGGTAGTTGTATAAGAAAGAGGTGGTAGAGCAGCAGAGGTTTGGTGGTGGTAGTAGTAGTAGAATAGTAATAGAATAGTTGTTATGGCAATGGTGGTAGGAAGAGCGACGTGGTGGTAGTGGTAGTAGTATAAGAAAGAAGTGGTAGAGCAGCAGAGGTGTTGGTGGTGGTAGTAGTAGTAGTAGAATAGTTGTTATGGCAATGGTGGCAGTAAGAGCGACTGGTAACAATCGGTGCATGACGACGCTACATTTAAGCTACTAACTCTAGCAATCCAAAGACCTTTCCTTGAAACCGTACCTAGTAACAGCGTTCATATCATCCATAAAACAAAAGCCAAAAAAAAAAAATATTTACACATGTAAAACACGTAACAACTGGCAAAAAAAAAAAAAAAATAGGAATAACAACGAGGATAAAAGGAGGAGTGGGCGTGTATGACGATTGAGACAATGTTGACAAAGATGGAGGCTAGGTGCTGATATTTCAAACCAAATGACACAGCCCCAGACCGCGCCATCATTAGCAGGAAACATTGACTATAACGCGTCAGTACAAGTGTTACAGTAAAGAATATATTCATAATAATCGTGAACGTTGACATGATACAAAGGAAAGCTTAAAATATCGATACGTTAGCTAGGCTCTGGCGACTATCTCACACAGCATTTTCGGTTCGCCGTATGTAAGCCGCCTTGACGAAGCAGAGAGGCCTCGTATAACACGTCGAAATGACTTCTTACTTACAATTGCCTGGCAGATGATCGAGTCTCGGGTGTGCTGCGGCTGTCTTCGACGCTAGAGACGACTCGGCAAACCTCCGAGAGCGAGGGAGGTCCGGGAAAAAATGCTGTTTTCATGGAAGCTCGTCTCCGAACCCTCCGCGTCAGCGACTGTTCGGGTTACTGCGTCCTCGCGCGCGGGTCCCGAGCGCCGCGCCCACAGGCCGGTCAGCCAGCCAGGTGGCAACTAATGACCCTAGTTTTTCCTACATTGATTTAGATACCCAACGAAAAGGTGACGAAAATGCTAGTATTTAATATTTGCTCTCAAAGGAATAAATTATTGATTGCAATATATATATATATATATATATATATATATATATATATATATATATATATATATATATATATATATATATATATATATATGAACACTGCATATTCGCTGTTTACGAGTGTTAAAGTCTTTCCAGTCATCCATACGTTGTACCTATTACCATTAGACAGGTGATATATCACAGTTTCGATGTTTATTCCTTTTTTCTTTCAGAGAAAAATACTTTATAGTGATACTAAAAGTGTCGTCCAGAGACACTGGGCATCATTATAATCATAACACAACGTAATGATAAAAGTGATGTTCACATCTTGTAAGCAAGAAACATCATGACCCGCTGATATAACAGGAAGGCCTGAGGTAAAGTCATGTACTCCAGTGACCGTGTTAAAGGTCGTTGGCTGAGGCAGGGGTACTGGGTTCAGGTAAGGTCAAAGGTATTTGGGTAAGGAGGCTTCCTCTTCTGGGTAGGATTTGGTTGGTACTTCTCGTTGTAATTGTGCATTTTTTGGGGGGAGGAGGGTCCTACCTCTTTATTGTGGGTGGGTGGTGGTGCATCTACAGTGCATATCATACTTTATATAATCTTTGATCGATCCTCAGAAGATTAGATCATCGAATTCCAACATTTATCATCACCTGGATGAAGAGGAACACTAACAAAGTGAACACCATCTTAAGTGAACCCCGTTCGGTTCAGGCTCACAACCAAGTAACTGATTGAAAAATCTTAAAGGTAAAATAAAATAAAACAGCCAATGCAACTGCAGATGCAGAATCATTGAACACCACCCAAAGAAGAAAATTCACCTGCATATGATAACAGCAATGTTAAGAAACCTGAGGCTAAGTTTCCAGTCTTACCAGTCATCTCACCAGTGTCTATCTACTCACACATATGAAGTGGCCAGATTTATCAATCAAATCATATATCTAGACACCCCAGCTCGGTGTTCTCTTCAATTTAAAAGTGACTTTGTCTATATACTTAGGAGCACAAGAGCAGAGGGACTTACTCTGGCGTCTCTGGATGTAAGTGTTATTTTTGCAAATATGGCTGTGGGCAGAACCATCAGGATCGGTCTCAAAAATGCGTACAACCTGAGCCCATCACAACCACAAAGATATCAGAAAATCTACCTAGAGTTACTGCACTACAGAAGCTCCTTCTATGAGTCCAGATGGCAGACTTTGCTTAACGAAATAGAGGGGTGTCAATGGGGTCTCCTCTTGGTCCAAAATTTGCAAACTTTGATATGTACACGACAGGAAAACAAAACACTCCAAAATCTAACAGTTAAACCTAAGAGCATAATGTGTATACTTCGACAACATGATTATATTCTAATGTCAGTAATGAAGCACATTTCAAGAACTTTAAAAAAAAATTGGAGTTTCAACCTGTACTTAAATCTACATATAACCTCAGTGTCAACAACAAAATTCCCTTCACGTCCAAACTGAATCAGAAATGACAGATGCATCGTCGGAGTGTGCAGAAAGTCCATCAGCCTAGGGAGATGCATGAGTGTCAACAGTGACTATTCCTCTGATGATAGATTCAGTGTTGTAAATCTATATCTAACAGGACCTTCAATGAACTGCTTACCTTGGACTCTGTTCTACTGAATGAGTAACCAGAGTGAGAATAATATTATCATTATCATCATAATTATTATTACTATTATTATTATGATTATTATTATTAACATTAGAATCAATATTCTTATCACATAACCCCAGGATCCCTTTTATGGGGTTCCTACAGCTTCAAGACTGAACTACATGGAAAAATGATGGACTCCTTTAGAGCGAGAAGTCCCTCGTCGGGATTGCACCCCTTTTCGTCAACGGACAGTGATTTAAACCTCTCCTGGGCAGACTTTCCACACGCAGTTTTAACCTCATGCAGGTGGAATCCGGTAACACCAGAGTATTCATTGTGATACAACGACCAGCAAATGAGAGGAGATGTTAAACTCAGTAATGCACGCCATCAACACCATCAGATCCTAATCTACAGAGCAGACAATAGGGATCAGATCAACCCTTCCCTAAGACAGTCAAGAGACGCGTCTGACAGGAGGTTGTCAGGAGATATAATCATCTGCTGCAACAAAGAGGATCAATCAAACCTCATCACTTATCTTGAGAACCATAAAGTCTGTCATCAGTGCACGAAAATCATAAGGTAATCAACATCATTCATGGATTCAGATGGACGACTGAATGCCACATAAACACCAGAACAACGTGAACCGCCGTGGTATGACATGATCCTCACCCGCTGGATGCAATACAACTCAAATTATGAGCGAACCATAAAAAGGAACACTTAAAAGAGACATCACAATTGTACGAGACAAATCAGGGTTGATAAACATAGGCATCTTGAAAAACATAAAGACATACAGACGCCCCCTCTGTATCTGAAGCCAGTGTAAGGGAGAGTAATCAAGACAGAGATAATAAAAGCACTGGAATACAGCGAACATCAATAGCAATCAGCTATTTCTAATGTAACTAATACAATTACAAGGACACGAGCCACCCAGATCCTGATAAGGGAGGTGAATCCAACCGCAGACACCTGTGATCTCTCCTGACCCCAGTACCCCTGCCTCGCATGACCCCAGTACCCGTGCCTCGCCTGACCCCAGTACCCGTGCCTCGCCTGACCCCAGTACCCGTGCCTCGCCTGACCCCAGTACCCCTGCCTCACCTGATCACAGTGCCCCAGGTAAGGCTCCCGCCTCCTACACAGGAGACTCGGGTTTGATCCTGGCTGTTGGTGGTTAGTATGATATATATATATATATATATATATATATATATATATATATATATATATATATATATATATATATATATATATTCTATGAGTCCACAGGGAAAATGAACACGATAAGTTCCCAAATGCGCTTTCGTGTAATAGTCACATCATCAGGGGAGACACAAGTGAGAAATATAACAGTCACTTGATATACATCAAAGAGACGAAGCTAGGACACCATTTGGTAAACATGCGATTGTCCAAGACAGACAACGAGCGTTCATAAACTTATCATTTTACAAATTTTATCAACAATAAAGTTATCTAATTTGTATAGACCATCATTAATATTAAGATTATAATTCTTTGTGTATCTAATAATAGATGATTCAATGATATTTTTCGTGGTAATAGAGTTAGAGTTAATAACTGAGATGGAATTACTCCAGTCAATGCAATGATCATAGTTTTCAACGTGATTAAACAAGGTATTTGATTCTTGTCCAGTTCTTTTACTATATTTATGTTGCTTAAGTCTAACAGAAAGATCCTTACCTGTCTGCCCAACATAAAATTCATCACAATTTCCACATGGCACTTTATAGATGCATCCAGGAGAATTTTCTGGTGAATTCCTGATTAAGATATTCTTTATAGTATTATTGTTGTTGAAGGCAACATTTGCATTAAAGGCTTTAAGCAACATGGGAAGTAAAGTAAAATTATTATTAAAAGGGAGAACTAAAAGACTTATGGTGCCAATGGGAGGTTTGGGCTCAGCTCTATAAAATGATTTATTTGCTAACTTAAGGAATTTATCAATGAAAGATCTAGGGTACTTTAACTTAGATCCAATAGAATATATCTTCTCAAACTCATCATCAATAAACTCTGGACTGCAAATGCGTAATGCCCCAAGGAACATAGATAGAAATGATGATAATTCAACTCTGTCATGTTGAGATGAGTAATAATGGATATATGGGCATACATTGGTAGATTTTCTGTATATGCTAAACTCAAACTTGTTTCCTTGCCTATGGATCATGCAATCTAAAAATGGTAACATACCATTATCTTAATTTTATACGGTAAATCTGACGGAAGGTACTAAATTGTAAAGTAAGGGGAGAAATATTTGTAAATTTTCATTTGTAGGCCAAACACAAAGAACATCATCTACATACCTAAACCAAATTGCATTAGAAGGTAAGATATCCTTTAGGAATTTTGTTTCAAAAAATTCCATACAAAGATTACTTAGTATGGGTGAAAGAGGGTTACCCATTGCCATACCAAATTTTTTAGCATAATAATCTCCATTGAATTGAAATACACAGTCTTTTATACACAATATTATCAGTTCAATGAAAACAGACTTTGAAACAGGTAAATGAATATCATCCAAGACATCACATAAATATTCTAAATAATTTTACTTTACTTCCCATGTTGCTTAAATCCTTTAATGTAAATGTTGCCTTCAGCAACAACAATACTATAAAGAATATCTTAATAAGGAATTCACCAGAAAATTCTCCTGGATGCATCTATAAAGTGCCATGTGGAAATTTTGTGATGAATTTTATGTTGGGCAGACAGGTAAGGATGTTTCTGTTAGACTTAAGCAACATATAGTATAAGAACAGGACAAGAATCAAATGCCTTGTTTAATCACATTAAAAACTATCATAATTACATTGACTGGAGTAATGCCATCTTAGTTATTAACTCTAACTCTGTTACCACGAGAATATCATTAAATCTTCTATTATCAAATACACAAAGAATTATAATCTTAATATTAGTGATGGTCTATACAAATTAGATAACTTTATTGTTGATAAGATTTGTAAAATGATAAGTTTATGAACGCTCGTTGTCTATCTTGGACAAATGGCGTCCTAGCTTCGTCTCTTCGATGTATATCAACTGACTGTTATATTTCTCTCTTGTGTCTCCCCTGATGATGTGATTATTACACGAAAGTGCACCTGGGAACTTATCGTGTTTCATTTTCCCCGTGGACTCACAGGAATATCTTGATCACGCGCAAAATTGTGATCCTTTCCAATATATATATATATATATATATATATATATATATATATATATATATATATATATATATATATATATATATATATATATATATATATATATATATATATATATATATATATATATATATATATATATATATATATATATATATATATATATATATATATATATATATATATATATATATATATATATATATATATATATATATATATATATATATATATATATATATATATATATATATATATATATATAAGATATTCCAAATGTAAGTGCACAATATGGGAAGCTGAATAATTTGTATCAAAAGTCAGTGGACGAAAAAGAGTATAGTCCCCTTGAAGAACTTATCATCTCCGAAAGAGTTTATCAATCTACCTAATTCTGACTGGAATGCAGTCTTGCAGCTAAGGAATTTCCATAGAACGTGTCCAGGGGCTATTGACATTCATCCATCCATAAGTTAACCCAGGACCAAATACTATGAAGGAGCCCTGGTGTTACCTACGACCTTTCTAATGACTTCTATAGCAGCAACAGGGAAATGTGGACACCTCTGGGGTGAGATGTATTATGAAGCTAGACTCCTAATTGTAATCATTCAGAACCAGGTTCTGTGAGCAGGTCCTGGTGTTATCCAGGACTTCTGTCTAAAGGCTTCTGCAGTCCAAGGCTGCGCTACTTCCAGCAGCAAGGAAATTGGACTCCTTTGGGGAAAGAAGTTCTTTGACAAGACTGCCCTCACAGTGATACACCTTCACTAAAGATGATATTCTACATACACACACACACACACACACACACACATACACACACACACACACACATATATATATATATATATATATATATATATATATATATATATATATATATATATATGATAATAGAGGAAGCGAGAGGGAAGATTTTTAGAGGCTTGTGTGAAGAAATACTAAAAGAAATTGAGTGCAGAATGGAAAAAGATGAGAGTAAATGAATGAAAAGAAGTACGTAAGGTATGGGATGTGTTTATGGAAGAAGCGATGGCATGTGCAAGGGAAGCGTGTGGATGCGGGAGGTGGGGGATGTGAAAAAGGATAAGGTGAAGTGGGATAACGAAAACTTTAGTTGCCAGAGAATGAGAAGAGAGAGATGTATGGACGTTACTTACAGCGAAGGAGTGCGAGTGACTGGGACTGTACTGAGAAAGCGGCAAGAGGTTCAAGGGGAAGGTCTTGGGACTTAAAAAGATAGCAAATCAGAGTTTAGGTGAGCAATAATCAACAAAGCAAGGAGAATAAGAAAATGTTTTGGATGGAGGTTATACAGTAAGAAAAACAAGAAAATAAATGGGAATATCAGTAATAGGGACAAATGGGAAAGTGGCAGCAAGCAGAAATGAGGTAAAGAGGAGATGGAGTGAGTGCTTTGAAGGACTGTTGAATGTGTTTAGTGATAGGGTGGTAGATATGGGGTGCTTAGTTCGGGTTGGTATACAAAGTGAGACAGTCATGGCAAGTAGCCTCGCAACAGATGATATGTGATAAGACGGCAGGAGTGGATGGTATTGCAGTTGAGTTTCTCATGGAAAGGTGTGCCTGTGTTGTTGATTGTTTTCTTAGAACTTTAGGTGTATGTATGGGTCATAGTGAGGTGCCTGAGGACTGGTGAAATGCAAGGGAGATGTTCGAAGTACAGAGGTATGTATTTGTCGAGTGTTCCTGGTAGGTTGTATGGGAGAGCGATGATTGGCATGCTCAGAGCATCAGATTGGGAAGGAACAGTGTGGTTTCAGAAGTGGTGTGGAATGAGTGTGGGTCAGGCGTTTGCTCTGAAGAATGTGTAAGGAATATTTAGAGAAACAGATTTTGTATGGGGCATTTATGGGTCTGGATAAAGTATATGACAGAGTTAATATAAGATGCTTCGTGGAAGTTGTTACAAATACATGATATGAGGAGAAAGCTGGTAGAAGCAGTGAAAAGTTTTCATCATGAAAGCAAAGTGTGTTTGCGAGTAGGCTGAGAGGACAGTGAGCGGTTCCAGGTATAGGTGGGTCTGCAGCAAGCAGCCCAATCTGTTTATGGACAGGGGTGGGAGTGAAATGAATGTGAATGTTTTGGGGACAGAGGTAGTTCTGGGGCCTGGTAGGAGTCGGGGTGCTTGGGTGGTGAGTCAGTTATCGTTTGCTGATGATACGTCACTAGTAGGAGATTCGAGTGAGAAACTGTAGAAACAGGTTTCTTAGTTAAGGAGAGGGTGTTTAGGGAGACGAGAGTACATGTGAATAAAAGCAAGTTTATTAGGTTTAGCAATGCAAAGAGAGAGGCTAGTTCGAGAGTGAGCCTAAATGGAGGTAATAAGAGGAATTAAAGAAGAGTGGACATAACAGCAAATGGAAACATGAGAGCTGAAGTGAGTCATAGGTTGGGGAGAGAGCGAAGGTCCTGGGAGCATTCAGGGATGTGTCGAAAGAGATGTCATTATCTGGGAGGGCAAAGATGGGTATGGTAGAAGGTTCAACAGTCCCGACAGTGCTGTATATATACGAGGCATAGGCTATAGATAAGGATGTATGGAAGTGGATAAATGTGTCGGAAATTATACTTATAAGAACATTATGTGGTGTGAGCACGGTTGATCGAGTTAAGAAATGATATAAGGTGAGAGAGAAGTGTGGTAATAAAAAGAGTATGGTTGAGAGAGCTGAAGATGGTGTGCTGAAATGACTTGAGCATATGAAAAGAATGAGTTAGGAGAGGTTGACCAAGGGGATGTATGTCAGAAGTGGAGGGGACAAGGAGAAGGTGGAGACTGAACTGAGATGGAAAGATGGACTACATAAGGTTTTCCTCACTCATTCTCTCCATATGTCCAAACCATTTTAACACACCCTCTTCTGCTCTCTCAACCACACTTTGTTTCTGTTACGATACCTCTTTCTCACCTTTTTCTTACTTACTCGATCAAACCACCTCGCATCACATATAGCCCTCAAATATTTCATTTCCACATCCTAATACAGCCCATGCCTCGTATCCATTCAACATTGCTGACACTACTATATTTTCAAATATGCCCATTTTTGCTCTTCCTGGTACTGCCCTCTCCACAAAGTATTCAATGCATCCTATAACTTTCGCCCCTTCACTCACCTAATGACTCACTTCCCCTCCCATGATTCTATTGCTGCCAAGTTCACATCCAGGTATTCAAGACACCTCACTTCCCTCTAATTTTCTCTATTCAAACTCACACCCCAACCATGCTGTCCTACTACCTTGCTAAACCTAATAAACTTACTTTTATTCACACGTACACTTTACACACTATTCCATACTCAGTCTCCAGCTTCTACAGTTTCTCACTCGAATCTATCACCAGTGCTGTGTCATCAGCAAACAACAAGTGACGCACTTCCTAGTCCCCTTCATCCCCTACAGACTGAACACGCTTCTCTTCAAGACACTTGCATTTAGCTCCTTCACCACCCAATCCATAAGGAAATTAAACAGTCATGATGACATTACACACCCCTACCGCAGGCCAACTTTCACCTGGAACCTCTTACTCTCCCTTCTTCCTACTCGCTCCTAACCTTACACTCTTGATAAGAATATGTCACTTTTTCTTGCAGCTTTTCTTCCACACCGTATACTCTTTAGACCTTCCACAAAGCATCTCTATCAACCCTATCATATGCCCTCTCCAGATCCATAAATGTCTCAATACAAATTCATCTGTATGTCTAATAATTTCTCACACACATTCACTAAAGCAAACACCTGATCCACACATCCTTTCCCACTTCTGAAACCACACTGCTCCTCTCCAATCTGATGCTCTGTACATGCCTTCACCCTCTCAGTCAATACTCTCCCATACAACTTGCCAGGTATACTCAACAAACTTATTCCTCTTTAAATTGGACATACTTTTTTGTACCCATTGCCTCTTTTTAGTGGCATTCTACACGCATCCCGCCAGTCCTCAGGCATCTCATCATGACCTATACAAACACTGAAAAGCCTAACAAACCAATTAACAACACAGTCACCTAATCTCTTAATAAATTAAACTGCAATACCATCCATATGAAAACAGATGAGAGGCTTTTAAGATATAAAACTAGGAGCGACCGATCTTGCAATTCTAATGAAAAATTAATACCATTAACAACTCGTAAGCCAGAATATATCAATGAATAACAAATAATGCTGACATGAAAATAAATCTGGCATCATTCATTCATATTTCTGCCCTCCTCTATAGGTTACATACTCTATCAATGTGGTCAGTAGATGACCATAACAACACGATCATCTAAATCACTGAATGTCACCAATACTAACACCACCGTTCAGGGAAAAAGAAATGGAACGAACAACTCCCTCCCCTTCCTTAAAACAACTGCCTAAAGTTACCTTGTCGACCTTAGTTGGCAAACGTATGGACACAGTCATTAAGAACATTGACCGTCACATTATCTGGATCGTCTAAGTAATGATTTTCACCATGGTTTTCCCCGCAGTCTTTCCTGTCTTAACAAAATTTATCTTAATTTCTTATGTATTATCAAGATTTAAGGCGAAAAATAAAGCAGGTATGTTATTCTTCTAGAGTTTCTGATAGCTTTAAATAAAACTCAAAGTTTACTCACAAATTTACAAATGAATTCCCTGATTACAGTTTTCAGACAAAAGTAGATAGAGTCCTTTCAAGTTTTTATCTAAAGTAGATCAAATCCCACTTCAAAGTTCACAAGTAAAAGTAGGTCAAGTCCCATTTCAAAGATTAAAAGTAGATAAAGTCCCACTTCAAAGTTTTCCGGTAAAGTAGATTAAGTCACACTTTAAAGATTACTAGTAAACGTAGATAAAGTCCCACTTCAAAGTTTTACAATCAAAGTAGATAGATTCCGTCATTAACGTTTACTGGAAAAAAAACAGATCAGGTTTCTCATGAAAGACTTCTTGAAAAAAAAATATAATCACATGGTACACATGGTAGTGTACTTCGATGGCTAGGAAACTGGTTGCCCAGCCATATAAACAAAGTAGTGACTGACGGTCTAACTTCAGAATGGCGGGACGTAGTAAGTGACGTGCCACAAGGATCAGTCTTGGGACCTGTTTCTTTGATCTGTATTGACTGCAATTACGACAGGATTCGCTCTATCAAAATTTCGTAGACACCACTAAACTGGAAAGTGTAACTATGATAATGATTAAACGTCTACAACTTCATTTGAACTTTGCAAACCTGACACAGTAGGTTTGATATCGACACGTAAGCACGGGAATAAATGCGAAGTGCCAGTCTTTAGTATTACCTCCGCTTAACTACATGATGTTAAGGAGAATAAGATACTTAGGTGTAATGATTGGTTGTTCTTAAGCTGAATAAGCAGCTCATAAATGCATTAAAGCTGGCAAACAAAATCTTAGGCTTCATAGGTAGAAGAGGGCATTCGAATTCATTTCCAAGAAACTATCCTCACTTTTGACAACCCATTTATGCGCTTGAATGCTGGTCTTTCTGTTTGAAAAAGAATCGAGACTATATTGGCCAGCAAGGTTGATTATTCCCGCCCGAAGAATCAAAGCCTATGAAAACAGTCTACAAACCTAACATCATTAATTCTGAGAAGGAGAAGGTCGAAATGTGATCTCAGGTATTCAAAAATATAAAATTATCGACATTTCTGAACTAAACAGCTATCTAACTCACCTCTGCAGATCACAACAGCTAACCAAGTATTTCTCTTTAAGTCATCTGCTAAAATCATCTGTTTCCTCTATACTGAACCCTTATATGTCTCCTGATCTTTTCTGCTACCACAGAAAGCCTCGGAAGGGGTCCCAGAGGTCTGGCTTCTATCTGATCCATTGGTTGATTATGCTGCTGCATCAAGAAGCCATGAGTAAACACAAAGTGCAAAATGCACTTCAAAGCCATCCCATACCGATGGCTGATGTAACTCTTTCTCTCTCCTGACGCCTTCAAACACATTAACCAAGACTCTCTGTCCTGGTCATGGCAGCCATGTCAACTCTCAATGCATTTACTTCACGTCAGCTCATGATGGGGGGGGAAAAAAGGGGGTCTCCATTACAATAACGTCAACGGATCGTTTAAACCTGGGGGCTATTTACGTCAAGGCAAAGTACGACCCTTTACACCTGCAAATTACAGGTTTGCTGAGGAAATCACAACTGTTCTAAGACAATTTCCCCCCCGTTACCAAGCGAACTCCAGACACTCAGGAACAACTCACAGTACCCCTGCCGGTAGATTTACCCAATGCCCAACACGGAATTAGAAGACGAGGCCACTCACATGACCTCGCAAGGGCTATTTCACAGTCATGTAACTAACCTCATACTGGGTGTGATTTATCATTTGTAATTACCCTGACCTATTTACACAGTTCGGGAGGGGGGTGAGTTCTACGCTAATGAGCCCCAAACTCGTGCGTAATTAATTACCTATTTGTACTGTACGGGGGAGGGAGTTTTACTCTCGTAGGGGCGTGTGTGTGTGTGTGTGTGTGTGTGTGTGTGTGTGTGTGTGTGTGTAGACATAACGAATGGCTGTATACTAATGCTGTCGACGTATCATTTCTATTCGTCCATATCTACTTTCTGGGAGCATTCCAACTAACATGAGATGTCCACAAGCGAATATATTTGACTCAGTGATTTGAATGCAGCCCAATGGCGTTCCATCGTACACGAGATCAGCCGTACATGTAGAGACAGGGGTTTACCGTTGGCTGATGTAACTCTTTCTCCCTCCTGACGCCTTCAAACACATTAACCAAGACTCTCTGTCCTGGTCATGGCAGCCATGTCAACTGTCAATGCATTTACTTCACGTCAGAACGAAATGTCGCATCCCAAATCAGAGCCAATTCTACCTACTTTCCTTATCCCCTGTGGATCACGCACTGTTCCCCCTCAATGACAATTTCTAGATAGATTAAGTGGGACTTTTACGATAAGTGGAAAAG
Source organism: Panulirus ornatus (assembly GCF_036320965.1). Taxonomy (NCBI): domain Eukaryota; kingdom Metazoa; phylum Arthropoda; class Malacostraca; order Decapoda; family Palinuridae; genus Panulirus; species Panulirus ornatus. The sequence goes on along the minus strand of NC_092261.1, from coordinate 15,204,454 downwards.
TGGAATGTTTGGTCAGGTGTTCCCTTTTAAGCAAGTCTCATCTCATACATTTAGTAGTTCTATAAAAACCTCGATATGTCTACACGAAACCCTTACACAGGTAATGAATCGGATATCTATTGCTATGTCAAGTGATATGGCTGCCGTGGGGTGTCAAGTATATGGCAAAAATGAGGTAACTGGAGAAACATGGCCCAAGATGGAGAGTGGGTTTTGGAACCTCGTGTGAGAACGAGTGTGGGGTGAGAAAGAGTGTGGGGGTGAGAACGAGTGTGGGGTCTTCTTATGTGGCACTTGAAAGGTAGGAAGTCCTGTAGACTGGTCCTTGGCACCGCCATCATAAGGTTACGGGCACAGCTACGAGTGTACGTGTGTGACTCACATGACCTGTGGATGGGAGTAAAGTCTGTGGAACGAACCTTATATGAACCATGTACCCCTGTGGGTTTACGATGGGGGGTGAGATAGGAGGCCATTGCTACCATATGGGGACTTCACTTCTAGGGAACTCGAGAGGGTGAGTAGATGCAGACAAGAGTCTGTCTTTGGCAGGAAGTCAGAGACGTGGACCTGAAGGAAACCTGATGTGTGTCTTGTTTTGAAACTATGCACCAGTGGGAGGCCTGTATACCAGTACAGTCGCGGGTGCTGAGGGTGTGAATACCACCAGAAGCTTGTACGTCAGTAAACACCGCCCACCAGATTTACGTTACGAAAAGCTAATTTGTAAACGCAATCATTATTTTTTTTCCACTAAATGCCTCCTGAGATTTATCGTACTTCCCGTTCTTCTGTCGAACAAAATCAGGAAATCTAAAATCTGAGATTCCACGCTCATAGCTGCTGCCACATCATCATCATCCACAACCCTGGAAGGTGTCATGCTATACATACGTATGACAAAGGCTAATTCCACTAACAAGGACCATCAGTCCCATTTCGACAAGCGTCACATACTATCGTGCATTTTAAAAGAGAAATTATCGACTTTCACACAATACAGTAAACTCTTGAATTTACCAGTCTTTAATAGACGAAGAAGAAAAAAGAAAATGAAATACATTTGATCGTTTGAATGCTTAGACCCTGATTTCCAAACAGCCATCCTTCTACTTTAACACAACCATGACTTTGTCAGTTCTCACACAGTGTTCACCACAGTGTGAGTCTAGACACACTGCTATGACAGACTCAGCCCCACACACACATAGTGTCTCAGGCCCTACACACAGTGTAGTCCCTATACTGACAGCGTCAGCCTCCACACACACACACACACACACACACACACACACACAGTGTATCTAATTTTTTTTGTCCCCACACACATACTGTGAGTCCCCCATATATAGTCTCAGTCACCACACACACACACACACACACACACACACACTCAGTCCCCACAGTGTCAGTCCCCAGACACATACTGTCAGTCCCCCCCACTCACAAATCACACACACACACACACACACACACACACACACACACACACATACACACACACACATAATGTCAGTCCTTCCCCTCCCACACACACACACACTGTACACACAGATAATGTCAGCCCCCCCCCCACACACACACAGACAAACCTGTGTCAGTCTCCACACAAACTCCCACGTGTAACACCCATACATTAGAACTTCCTGGTTTAACCTTTACAAATTAGAGAAAGTGTGTGTGTGTGTGAGAGAGAGAGAGAGAGAGAGAGAGAGAGAGAGAGAGAGAGAGAGAGAGAGAGAGAGAGAGAGAGAATGTCTCAACCTGTTGACTAGTGAGGGAAAATTACACCCATCAAAATGTGGCCTTGACTCTGCTCAAGGCAAGATACGAATAGCATGTGGGTCTTCTCTCTCTCTTTTTTTTTTTTTTTTCCTGTTTAAACCAACAAATTCTTTCTAATGGCACAACTCGACCGTGTATTTCCGGCTGGCTTCTCCAGAATTTTTCCCCCAGGGAGGCACGAGCAAGGTAAGGAAAGAGGGAGAGAGAGAGAGAGAGAGAGAGAGAGAGAGAGAGAGAGAGAGAGAGAGAGAGAGAGAGAGAGAGATTTGCCTCTTTGAATGCCGTTACGCAAGTCGAAATTGCGTTGATGATCTTTTCCTGAAGCGGTCACAAATTCGAGCAGCGGCCGGGTGGGAGGATTCCTGGGTGGTTCTTCTTCTTCATCTTATGGGTCGTTTGAGATGAAGGGCTCGAGGCCATGGTTTTCAGGTGCTCTGAGCTCCCCAAGAGGCGCGCGCGCACACACACGACGATATGTCGCTTGACCTAAACCGTGTTGCTACGCCGCTCCAGCAGCGTCTGTGCAGCATGGAAACTGTGGGACGTCCTTTCATGAAGTTTGCGATGATAATTGGGGCTCGGTGTCCCCTCAATTACCCTCCGAGATACTTCCGTTGTTGGTTAGCATCGAGGGATTCACCGCAGAAGACGGAAGCCACTTGCCAAGGTCATGAAGAAAAAAATATAAAGGTGTTGGCATGGCTGCATATTTGAATCCTTTAAGAAAGGATCTTAAAGAGGAATCGATGTTCATTTATTTATTCATGATTGCCTCCAGGACCTCTTTCCAGCAAGGGGGTCCTGTAGTTACTCCAGGATTTCCTTTTCCAGGAGCTCCTGCAGCCTCATGGCTGCGCTACTTCCAGTAGCAGGGAAATGATAGACTCAAGACACTCAGCCTCTGAAGCCAAACTGACAAAGATCACAGTCACTCAACCCTATTGGTAGATCCTGGCTTTTCACAACGATCAACCAACGAAATCGTCGAGTGGGTGGAGATACAACAGCAGCTCTTGAATAATGATACGTTTGCGTCTCGTGCAGACAATTTGGGTCGTGTGAAAACGTTGTAACGTTTCTCCACACACTACAGAAACGTTTGAAATGTTATCATCATCGTTCACATCTCTTTTTTGGCCGGAGCAACCATCTCTGAGACACCCTCCTCAGGCAAACAAAATCGGCAAAGAGTGGAAAGCAAATTAATGTTATGTAGTGTTGAACAAACGAACTAGATTCCTTTAATTCGTAGTCGTGTTAATCTCCTAAGCACGGCGATGCGACCACTGAACACGACGGTACGACCCTGAGGCACGATGGTGCGACCTTTGAGCACGACGGTGCGACACATGAGCACGACGGTGCACCGCCTGAGCACGATGGTGCGACCTTTGAGCACGACGGTGCACCGCCCCAGCACGATGGTACGACCCCCGACCGTGGCGTTGCGGCCCTTCAACGTAACGGGACGACTCTTCAGCACGACGGGACGACCCTTGAGCACGATGGCACGACCACTGAACACGACGGGACGACCCTCGAGTATACGATGGGACGACTTCTTGAGCTCACTGGTATATGACCCACTACATACAGCAATAGGGTTCATGGAACGACCCCCTTCAATACGACGGAACGACCCCCTTGAACACGTCTGTACGACTCCTTTGAGTACAACCGACCCTACAACTGATCAAGAAGGATGGCCTGACCTTTGACCTGATCCACCTGTTTCTTAAAGGTCATATCAAAGGTCACACTGGAGGTCGTACCGTCGTGTTCAAGGGTCGTATTTCTCGTGTTCAGTGAACGTACCGTCGTTTTCATTGGGCTACAGTTTTTACAGTCTCATAATTGCTGTTAAGCAACACCAGCAAAACACGTAGTAACCCTTGTAAGTTGTAGTAGTTCCCATGGACTGCAAACAAGCGGAAGGTAGTTAAGTTCATTTCTTGGAATCTTGAAGTGGTCTCGTTCAGTTCAGAGCAGCTGAAAATGGTCTCGTTCAGTTTTGGGCAGCTGAAGGCAGTCTCGTTCAGTTTTGGACAGCTGAAAGAAGTCACGTTCAATTCTAGGCAATGAAAGAAATTTCGTTCAGTTCAGGAGAGCTAAAAGTAGACTCAATCAATTTGGAGTTGCTGAAACTTGTTTCTTTCAGCTTGGGGAAGCTGAAACTAGTCTCGTTTAGTTCTGAGTAGCTGAAACTATTCTCGTTCAGTTCTAGGCGGCTAAGATAAGTCTCCTTCAGTTCTGGGTAGCTGAAAGTAAACTCTTTGTTCTGGGCAGCTAAAAGTAATCCCTGTCAGTTCTGAGCAGCTGAAAGTAGGTTTTTCTAGTTCTAGGCGCCTGAAAATGGTTTCGTTCAGCTTTTGTGTTGCTGAAAGTAGTCTCGTTTAGTTCTGGGCGGCTGAAAATAGTTTCGTTCGGTTCTGGGCAGCTAAAAGTAGCATTTTTTTTTTTCATAACTGATCAGCTAAGAGGGTTTTCTTTTTCTTTTTTTTAGTTCTAGGCAGCTGAAATTAGTCTCCTTCAAATCTGGACATCTGAAATTAGTCTCCTTCAAATCTGGACATCTGAAATTAGTCTCCTTCAAATCTGGACATCTGAAATTAGTCTCCTTCAAATCTGGACATCTGAAATTAGTCTCCTTCAAATCTGGACATCTGAAATTAGTCTCCTTCAAATCCGGGCAGCTGAAAGTAGTTTCTCTTAGTTCTGGGCAGCTGAAAGTAGTCTTCTTTCAGTTCTGGGCAACTGAAAGTAGTCTTTTCCAGTTCAGTGCAACTGAAAGTAGTCTTGTTTTGTTCTGGGCAACTGGAAATAGCTTCGTTCAGTTTTGGGCAGCTGAAGATAGTCTCGTTCAGTTCTTGACAGCTAAAAAAGAGTCACGTTCAATTCTAGGCAGCTGAAAGTAATCTCGTTCAGTTGTGAGTAACTAAGAGTAGACTCATTCAATTCAGAGTTGCTGAAACTTGTTTCTTTAAGTTTTGGGAAGATGAAAGTAGTCCCGTTTAATTCTAAGCATCTGGAGGCATTCTCGTTTAGCTCTGGGCAGCTAAAATTAATCTCTTTCAGTTCTGGGCAGTTGAAAGTAAACTCTTTGTTCTGGAAAGCTAAAAGTAATCTCCTTCAGTTCTGAGAAGCTGAAAGTAGTCTGGTTTAGTTCTGAGCAGCTGAAAGTAGTCCCTTTCAGTTCTGTCTGCTGAAAGAAGTCTCATTAAGTTCTGGGCAGCTGAAAGTAGTCTCTTTCAGTTCTGGGCAACTGAAAGTAGTCCCTTTCAGTTCTGTCTGCTGAAAGAAGTCTCATTAAGTTCTGGGTAGCTGAAAGAAGTCCCTTTCGGTTCTCGGCTGCTGAAAGTAGTATCATTAAGTTCTGGGCACCTGAAAGTAGTCTCTTTCAGTTCTGGGCTGGTGAAAGTAGTATCATTGAGTTCTGGGCAGCTGAAAGTAGTCTCTTTCAGTTCTGGGCAACTGAAAGTAGTCCCTTTCAGTTCTGTCTGCTGAAAGAAGTCTCATTAAGTTCTGGGCACCTGAAAGTAGTCTCTTTCAGTTCTCGGCTGCTGAAAGTAGTATCATTAAGTTCTGGGAAGCTGAAAATAGTCTCTCTCAGTTCTGGAATACTGAAAGTAGTCCCTTTCAGCTCTGGGCTGCTGAAAGTAGTATCATTAAGTTTTGGGCAGCGGAAAATAGTTTCTTTTGGTTTTGGGCAGCTAAAAGTAAGTTAAAAGTAGCCTTTCTCATAGCTGAGCAGCTACGAGGATTTTTGTTTAGTTCTAGGCAGCTGAAAAATTAGTCTCCAAATCTGGGCTACTTAAAGTTCTCTCTCAGTTGTAGACGTCTGAAAGTAGTTTCTCTTAGTTCTAGGCAGCTGAAAGTAATCTTGTCTAGTTCAGTGCAGCTGAAAGTAATCTTGTTTAGTTCAGTGCAGCTGAAAATAATCTTGTTTAGTTCTGGACAACTGGAAATAGTTTCTTTCAGTTCTGGGCGGCTGAAAGTAGTTCTGAACTGCTGAAGGTATCCTCATTAAATCCTGGGCAACTGGAAGTTCTTTCTTTCAGTTCTGGGCTGCTGAGAGTATTCTTATTAAATTCTGGGCAGCTGAAAATGGTTTCTTTTTGGGCAGCTGAAAATGGTTTCTTTTTGGGCAGCTGAAAATGGTTTCTTTTTGGGCAGCTGAAAATGGTTTCTTTTTGGGCAGCTGAAAATGGTTTCTTTTTGGGCTGCTGATAATGGTTTCTTTTTGTGCTGCTGAAAATGGTTTCTTTTTGGGCAGCTGAAAATGGTTTCTTTTTGGGCTGCTGATAATGGTTTCTTTTTGGGCAGCTGAAAATGGTTTCTTTTTGGGCAGCTGAAAATGGTTTCTTTTTGGGCAGCTGAAAATGGTTTCTTTTTGGGCAGCTGAAAGTGATCTTTTTCATTACTGGGCAGCATAAAGTAGTCTCTTTCATTTCAAAGGCGGAAGAAGTATTCTTGTTCAGTTCTGGGCAGCTGAAAGTAGGCTCGTTCAGTTTGGAGTAGCTGAAGCTAATCTCTTTCAAGTTCTGGGCAACTGAAAGTGGTCTCGTTCAGTTTTGTGTCACTGAAAGTAGTCCTTCAGGTCTAGGCAGTTGAAAGTGATTTCGTTTAAGTTTTAGGCAGCTGAAAGTAGCCTCTTTCAGTTCTGGGCAACTGATAGCAGTCTCCTTCAGTTCTGTGCTGCTGAAAGTAGTCTCTTTCAGTTCTGGGCAACTGATGGCACTCTCGTTCAGTTCTGTGCTGCTGAAAGTAGTCTGTTTCAGTCCTGGGCAACTGAAAGCAGTCTTGATCAGTTTAGGTATGGGCAACTGGAAATAGCTTCGTTCACTTCCGGGCAGCTGAAAGTAGTCTTTTTCATTAAGTCCTGTGAGCTGAAACAGCTTCGTTCAGTTCTTTTCATTCAGTTCCGGGCAGCTGAAAGTGGTATCTTTCACCTCTGGGCAGCTGAAAGTAATCTCTCTCAGTCCTGGGCAGCTGAAAGTATTTTCATTAAGTTCTGGAGCTGAAATAGTTTCGTTCAGTTCTGAAAGGCTGAAAGTGGTTTCCTTTACTTCTTGGCAGCTGAAAGTATTCTCATTTTCTCAAAATAAATTATGGGTATCTGAAAGTAGCCTCGCTCAGGTTTGTGCAGCTGGTAGTAGTTTATCGGTAACAAAGTAGTTTCTTTCATTACTAGACAGCTGAAAGTAGTCTATTTAAGTTCTAAGGCTGTTGAAAGCAGTCTCGTTCACTTCTCGCTAGCTGAAAGTAGTGTCTTTCAGTTCTTGGCAGCTAGGGATAATCAGATTTAGCTTTGGGCAGCTGAACATTGTTTCGTTCAGGTCTGAGCAAATGAAAGCAGTCTTTTTTCAGTTCTAGCCAGTTAAGAGAATTCTCCTTTAGCTTTAGTCAGCTAAGAGAATTCCTCTTTAGTTTTAGTCAGCTAAGAGAATTCCTCTTTAGTTTTACTCAGCGAATAGTGGTCTCGGTCAGTTCTGGGCTGATAAAAGTAGTCTTTGTCAGTTCTAGGCAGCTAAAAATCATCTCATTCAGTTCTGGGAAGCTGAAAGAAGGCTCATTCAGTTCTGAGCAGCTGAAAGTAGTCTCGTTCACTTCTATGTAGAAGAAAGTTGTGTCGTTCCGTTTCATTCCTGCATCTGCCTTAACCTGAGTTCTGATTTGGCTGGTGAGGGTCATGCCCCATCGACTGCCAGTTTAGTATAAGGCCTTCAACATCAAGTTATAACCAACAGTTTAAAAACGTCTCGAATTAATCTTCAGGTGTTCAAGGCTATACACGCTTCCACTGCACGTATGGCTCGAAACGCTTTGGATACATATGTCAGCTTGATATAGACAACTGACATTGAAATTGGCACCTTGAGGTGCCGTGGACGATGGTAGGTCTCATATTCAGAATCATCGTAATTAGGAAAGATCCTTGAATGCAATATGAGCATCATGATTACGTTTCGAATGCTACAGTCTTCTACTACACATGTATTTAATGGCTAGCTTCTCCGACACTTATTTGGCCAAATGGTTTAAGTAAAACAAATGACAATAGGGCAGGTTTCCGTTCTTGGGCAGTTCGATGCGTTTGAGTCTCTCGAAGTACACTCGCGTGACGCCTGGCACCGTGCAGCAGTGATGGCGTGTGTGTGTGTGTGTGTGTGTGCATCATAACCTTGCCTATATCGAAGGTCCTCATCAGTTGGTTGATCGTGAATGCTGGTGGCTATCAATCCACTCCCTCAAGTGGGGCGCTACAGGTGAAACTCTTGTGTACATTGTGAAATTTTCTTTTACATTCTACATGGAGACTAAAGAAGACGAGGAGTTGAAGAGTAAAGCTTTGACTGATGTTTGATGGAGATAGACAGACCAGACTGATCGAACATTACACAGTCGTTGACTTCTGGCCAAGACTCTACTATGTGCTACGTGAAATGCTGTTAGACATAACCTGATTTTACCATCCTACGTATAGCTATGAATATTAAAGTTTAAGATTATAATCACTGTCCCCGCTACACCCTACCGGGTTTTCCTGTTATCTGTCTTTCCAAGAGTAATCTTTGATGGTTGGAATACCCACATGAACAACGTGAAGAGTTGTCCAATGGGGAGATATCGACGGTGGATTCATTACATGGGAAATTACCCTCTTGGGAATTATCCATACCATCATAAGACATGCCACACCCCGGCTGAGTCAGGGTAAGCAACAGACGGCTACAGACCTGAACCCAAACCCGAGGCAAGGACTGCGGGCACGTCGTCAGGAGGGCTGTTTCCTGCAGGAGGCTGTACCCATTAACCATCATTAGGCGCTGCTTGGATGAGACGGGAGGGTGAGGTGGGTGGTCAAACACCACCACTACTCCCTCCTCATACATCCACAGCAGTTCCATGGCACACCTCCTCCTCTCAATCCCACTTACTTTATTTTCTCCCTAGATGAAACACAGCACATCAAAGCGGCGCGTACTTGCACTCAAACATCGGTATGAACTATAGTGTTCAGAACCATCACTACAACATAGGCCTATCTAACCTTCACCATAGAGGATGGGATCGCATGGAACGTCGCTCATTACAAGCTCTTGGATCTATCTATTCGTTCATCCCGTAGGCTGGAGTGTGACGCATTCTAGAAATTCAATTAACGCTCTTGTTATATACGCCTGACCACCACCCTAAAACAGGCTGCTGCTCGGAGAGACAACAGAACCAGAGGTTGTTACACACAAACACAGTCCGGTGGTGTACGGCAACTTCAGTCGGGCCGCCATTTTGTTTACCATTTCTCAGATGTGCTCCGCTCTACACGTACGTGAAGCCTAACACGACCATAGGCCCAAGAGGTTCCTAGCTAATTTTTATTTCTATTTTCTGTTCGGATAAAAAGTATTGAATCTTATTTCTATATACGTGTCTATCTATCGTTCACTACACCAAAGTAAAGGAGACCTGGAGTATTTACACCATTACCTACTAACCAATAGACTTTCCTTTTTGAGTATGCAGCTTGTGTTGAGTGGCGTTAGGTTCCGAAGCTGGGCAATGTTTCGTTCTTCGGTCGCATGGGATGACACTCGTGTCCACAGCTGGGCCCCAGTCTTGTCCTGAAGCTTGATCCTTCTTCCATCATCCTCGGCGTTACTAGACCACGTCATCACCGTGGACTCACTCGCTGCTGATCCTGTAAACAAGAAAGATGATGATTAATATGAAGTAAACATAACTGTTGTTTTGAGTTTATGACTTATTTCTGCTGGGTTGTCTTTAAGTACAATTATATCAGCATTTCTAAATCAGCTTTCGCGCTTATTAAGCAATCTTGGTTGGGGGATAAGGGTCACACATATGAGTAGCCTGTACAATGTAAGGAGGGTACAAGAGTTGATTAGGTGCTGCCCTGAGAATTAACATCACACCAAGTTAGGAGAGGTGCTGGGATGAGCCATGCATGCCTGAAGCTCTCGCTAAAGGTCTACAGTGAGAGAAATATCGTGTTCTTTACATCTACAAAACTCGCTCATCTAATCTACTGTAAGCAGATGTACTGACGCTGAGGAAGATTCTCGAACATATGTAAAAAACAAAAGATATGACAAGGGAATCTGCAGATCATTAACTCTTTGACTGAACATGTCACACTACACATATCAACACTGATCTACATAACAACAATGGTATCGTAGGGGGTAAATCCATCTAACCCACAGGAAATGGAAAGGCAGAGGTCAGTTGCCCTGAAGATGTCTTGAGGAACGGACGAAAGTTTGATATATCTGAATTTCCACTTCCTGTGGGGTTTAATGGATTGATACTAATTACGCAAGACATTCTTATCCTCAAGCTATTATAATCTAACAGAAAAACACTCCTTTTTCTTATGTGTGTTTAACTATGTAACGAGTTCAGGCTCAATGACCACATCCAACAGCATTCATGCTTTACATATACGTACTGTATCTGAAAAGCATACAATACCACGGCTTTCATACAGAAGTATGAGGAAAATTCACGTACACCGAGGTGCTGAGGGTTCCATCCTGGACTTCTCTCCATTCCTTGGACCTTGAGAGAGGTTTTGAGGTTACGAGGAAGCCTCTCTCTCTCTCTCTCTCTCTCTCTCTCTCTCTCTCTCTCTCTCTCTCTCTCTCTCTCTCTCTCTCTCTATCTATCTCTCTCTCTCTCTCTCTCCAGTGGCAGTGTCCATCCCACACCTCTTGACGTTCTGTATAGTCTCCCAAGCTCTACATCGGAGACCATCTACGTCATTACTCTCCATCAGATCTATTACTTATGCTAATTTTCATCATGTTTATACATTTCCCTAAGGCGAAGAGTGACACTGTTCACATTGCAATGATCTGTAAACATGGAACAAGTTGAGCATACACAACTTAAGAGGTAAATGAGCTGCATTACACACGCTTATGCTGGTTGCAGTTGACGGATGACAGTTCAGTTACAGAAAGGATGAATAAGATGGGTAAATAATGGCCCATCTTAAGCTCCCCAGTGATGAGTAAGAACACCACCAAAAGACATTCCTCACCTTAGTCCAACTGGACAGAAACTGTGTTACAACAGGGATTTGTAAGCCACAAAGGAACGAGGTTTAAAGTGATTAACCAAACATTTTACCTCTCCTTTGGTACCAGAGGGTCACCTCAGCTTCGTCAAACAGAAATGTGTCTGTACAACCCCCGCGCTACATTAGAAGACTTATCTTCACCCTGTCTTGCTCTGAACTTTGGCGTTGACCCTTGTGTTTTCATCAGTGGGGTGACAATCTCCTGTCTTCCCCAGTGGAGTGACTGATTCTGACTCTCTCCTGTGTCTTCATCTCCTGACGGACCAACCCTTCTGTCTTTATGACTCCAAACACCGACATTCCTGTCTTCGTCTCATTAGCCACTGACTCGCCTACGTCCTTAACAGTGCATTTACCAACTCTCCTGTCTCCTCAGCACTCGGGCAATGACGCATGCGTATCTTCATTGTCTAAGAACTGATCACGTTGTAGCTTCCCTCACAGGAAGGCTACCTCTCAGCGTTGCCACCATTTTGTCGTGCCCTCCCACACACGGACGTCCGTGGTCGCCTATCCACCGGTGCAACACGAGGAAATGGTAGATCATCGCAGCGATAAGAGAGTCAGGAACAGAGTTGAGGAGGGACATGGAGGAATGATAATGAGGAAGAAGATTTGAAAAAATGAAGGTGAGAATGAAGGTGAAAGCAGCAAAGAGGGGATGAAGCACAGGAAGTAGAAAGACAGAAAGAAATGAATGCAGGAGAGGACATCAAAGTAAGATTGAAAGATCGAGTATGGTCTTTAGGACACGGATGTAATGGGAGAGAGAGAAAAAAATATATGGATGGAATGAGGACGAAAAGGCTAGCTATGAAAGGCAGGAGGAGGAGAAGCAGGAGGGAGTTGAGCTGACCGGGAAGCTGCATCAGCGCCATGCAGGCTCCTCCCGCCCACGGTGTCGGATGAAAATACCAGACAAGATAGCTGGCAGAAGACATCACCCGCCTCGTCCCGGCATCCCTGTCGCCCGTCAGCTGCCATATACTTGGTGAGGGCCGACTACAGACTGCTGAGGGAGGAGGGAGGCAAAATACCGTCCCTTGGGACTCCTTAACGACTATAATATTTCTCCATTGTTGAAGAAGAACTATAGTACCATAACCTCCAAGAGGAACATTTGCCATTGAGACATGAAGAGTCGTTCGTCTATAGTGAGAAATATCATGCGAATGGGCTGTGTAGAAAGATCACTGTGTGGAAGACTTCGCTGTTAACACTGACGATGTACACTAATGCCAATAAGCCAACAGAGGTTTACTTTTGTGTCACAAATACGAAATTATGACAAAAGGAATAGGAATATGGTGAACACGACGTCACTATATGACTCCCGTGAAGAAAATAATGCAGTTTTTCCCACAAATTAAAAGTTCGTCACAAGAAAATTGTTATGACTATATCTTTTATGGGATTAAAACTACCCGGAACGATGCGATACAAGAATTTTTGTAAGAAATTTGAATAGACTACATCCTAGCCAGTGAAGTAAGTGACAATCACCATTAAGGACCCTCGCAAATGATACTTTTCCCATTAGAAGCTGTAGCCAAGGGTGGACAGTGCACATCTGAGAAGCGTATAGTACACATCCTGTAGGGTGCACAGTACAACTGCCTGAAGTGCACTGTACTTTCCCTGAAGAGTGTACAATGCACATCCTGAACATTGTACATGACACAGCCTACAACGTTGTGAAAATGATTAGGGTACACGACCCAAGACGCAACACCAACTGAATTGGACTCACTATGAGACGTCATTATCTGGTCTGAGATACAAGAACGTAGCATGAACTGGAGTAACTATAAGATAACATTCTCTGAGAATCAACCATCATGATAGCGTATCCTGAACTGGATTCACTATAAGATAACCTCTGGTTTGAAACACAGTCATCACGATAGCGTATCTTGTACTGGATTCACTATAAGATAACCTCTGGTTTGAAACACAGTCATCATGATAACGTATCTTGTACAGGATTCACTATAAGATAACCTATGGTTTGAAACACAATCATCATGATAACGTATCCGGAACTGAATTCACTATAAGATAACCTCTGGTTTGAAACACAGTCATCACAACAGCGTATCCTGAACTGAATTCATTATGAAATAACCTCTGGTTTGAAACACAGTCATCACAACAGCGTATCCTGAACTGAATTCATTATGAAATAACCTCTGGTTTGAAACACGACCATCATGATAGCGTAACCTGATCTCTCAGAGCCAACAGTCTATATCTTAGATAGTGGCTAGAAATTAGTAGCTTGCAGCTATACGAAAGGAGATTCACATGAAAATAAATGAACGTGTATGAAAAAGACAAGATGGGTCGTGGTCATGTTTTGAGGTCTATGACTAAGTCCCTGGTTTTCTATTTAGAAACCACACCTTCGTATCCACTTTTCTGAGAGATGGTTTCGTTTCTCAATATGCCGCATGCCAAGGTTTCTGGTACCAGAGCTAATGAATGTATATACCACCCGATCGTCATAACAATGTACACATATACTACCCGATCGATCTACCAATGTAGTATATACTACACGATCGTCCGACCAAAGTATGTTTATATTACCCGATCGTCCTACTAATGTACATATATACCACCCGATCGACCTACCAGAGTAATACTATCCGATCGTCCTACCAATATATATATATATATATATATATATATATATATATATATATATATATATATATATATATATATATATACTACCCGTAATTGAATGAATATATCAAATACATAGATTAATTTCAATTCTATGTTCAACTTTTTTAGCATAATGACTTGGCGTGATGACCTGCACACACCTCACAGAGTGTACAGTACACCTCAGGAAGTATTCTGAAAAATTGAAGGAGTACATTGTAAACTTCAGCGAGTGTATTGTACACTCTCCAGAAAGTGTATAATAAAACCTGAAGAAATCCATAATACATTCTTCAGTGAGTGTATTGTACACTCTTTTGGGAGTTTAAACTTATCATGGAGTGTATTGTACACTCTTTAGGGAGTTTAAACTTTTCAGTGTGTGTAGCGTACACCCTTTAGGGAGTTTACACTTTTCAGTGAGTGTAGTGTACATTATTAAGGAAGTATAGTACACATTCATCGGGGAGTGTGCTGTAAACTCTTCAGGAAGAGTACTTTACACCCCAGGTGGTTGTACTGTGCAGGATGTTTACTGTACGCTCTTCAAGAAGTGTACTGCACACTCCTCAGAAGGTGTACTGTAAACCATTCAGGGTGTGTACTGAGCACTCTTCAGGGTGTACCCTGAAAATGTGCTCTGCATGAAGTGTATTGTACACTTTAAGGGGAGCACTGTACACTACAGAAAAGTGTAACTGCATACAATTCGGGGAAGTACTGTACACCTCTCAGGATGTGTACTACACTTTAGGGTGTTTACTATAAACGCTTCAGGGTGTTTTCTGTAAACTCCTCAAAGTGTGTATTGAGCACTCTTCAGGCTGGGTATTGTACACTCTACAGGTGTGTACTGTACACTTTTTTGGATGTGAATCGTAAACTCTTCAGGGAGTGTCCTGTAAACTCTTCAGTGTGTGTACTGTGACACCCTTTAGGGTGTGTATTGTACGATCTCCAGGGTGTGTACTATACAGACTTCAGGGACTGTGCTGTAAACCCTTAAGGTTGATATCTGTATACTCATCAGGGTGTGTATTACACAATATTCAGGGAGTGTATTGTAAACCCTTCAGGGATCGTATTGTACACTGTTCAGTTTGTGTATTACGAACACTTCAGGAAATCACTGTACGCTTCTTAGCCCCTACGTCTGGGAGTATACTTCAGGACCCCTGAATCTCGAGAAGTTTGCTTCAGAACCCCGCGTTTCGAGTTTACCTCACGATTCAGGCGTCTCCAGTTTACTTCAAAACCTCCCCGCCAGCGTCTCCCTAAGTTTGCCCTTCGCGCTCCATATACTTATTACGTGTACAGAAGTATTCCTCGGGAGTACTACCTAACCATGAGTTTACTTTGGACCCTTCCATCTTTGAGAGTTTACCTTGAGATCCCCGTGTTCCTGAAAATTTACCTTAGAGCCTTCACGTCACGGAGTTTACCCAAGGACTTCCCCGTCTCAAGTTTACCTTAGCATTCCCTCATCTCTGTAGTTTGCTTTAGGATTCCTCTTCTCGGGAGTTTACCTATTAATCGCCAGACCTTAAGAGTACCATAGAATCCCCGAGTCTCCAAGAGTTTACATATGGTAACTCTCGTCTTGAAATCCACTTGAGAACCCCAAATCCACTAAGAGTTAACCTCAGCACTCCCAACCCTCGTCTTCAGGTGTTTACAGTAAACCCCCTCCCCACGTCTCCCTGTGCATCGAGGAGTTTACCTCAGGACCCCCTCCGTCTCTAGAAGTATACCAAAGGACTCCTGCTTCTCCAGGAGTATACCTCAACGGTGCTTGCGACTCAAGTAACCTTACGTGCGAAGGGAAGTCAACAGAACATCCGATGGTCCACGACGAAAGATATCTTCTGCAAAAGACTCACTAAATCCTGAATATGTAAGCTTATCACTGATGGAGAAGTTCTAGTGAAAGAGAAGATACCTTCCTACATGCCGATCTCTGTGGTAGCACAGCCGGCGGGGGAAAAAATTTGCAAAGAAGGCAGCTACCACGTAAAGACTCTACTGCCAAAGAAATTGCACAGGGATGTATGAAGAGGGGAAATCTCCCTATTCCATGTTTCTCCAGACTGGAGGTTGGAAAAGGAGGTTGAGATTTTGTGTCTATGAGGTGAAATGTGGTTTTTTTTTTTTTCCTTGTTGATAATGGTTATTTATTACTGATAACTGATATCATGAAATTACTTGTCTGTGATGAGAATTTTGACATTATTCGCCTTAACATCTGGTGGTAATTTATTCCTATGTCCAGCAGCTCTACAAATCAAAGAACGTTTGCTTACACTGATATTATATCATCTTCCTATCACATTCATACTGTTATTACTGGTCGCTGAAGACATTTCCATGTATTCTTAAAAGGTACTCAGTAACCTGAAAACTTTTCTTAGATCTCTCACAACTCTGCTCTTTTTTTTTTTAGACTAGATAATCTTAGAACTCTGAGTCTTTATCGAGATGGGTTATTTTTGAGAGGCGGAATTGGTATGGTTGACCTTCTTTGCATTTGCTTAATTACTTTCCACCTTTGGTCAACAACCTAGCCCCGTGTTCTAGATGGAGTCTGACAAGAGCTTAATCATTTACTTTCCATCCGCGAACATAACATTGCTTTATCAACTTTAGCTAGGCATTGCAATCCGTATCTAAGACCATCAGTGATTCCTTAGATTATCAGGTCAAAGTCTTCTTCTTCTTAATAATATCGACTTCCCGAGTACTTTCCATTCGTGATTTATCGTCTTTTAGCCATAATACATCCCATGCCATTTATAAGCATTTGAACCCATTAGTCGTGTCTGGCTCATCTGTCATTTGTCGAAATAGCTTTAAATCCTTAAGGATGAGAATATCTACCAGCACACAAGCGAGGTCTGTAGGCCGACAGACAGACAAGGTCTCTAGACCCACAGACAGGCAAGATCCGTGGAACCACAGACAGGGAAGGTCTGTCGACTGACAGAGTAAGCAAAGTCAGTAGATGGACGGATAAAAGCAAAGTCCTTGGACAGACATACAAAGTAGAGTCTGTGGACGAACAGACACGTCATACGCGAACAAATGACATTCTAGAAGTCTATGAACCGACACACAGACGCTTTGTGGACCGGTACGCATGAAGAATATGTGGTCCAAAACAGGCAGAATCTTTAAGACGGCACTCTCAAAGCAATGGACCGACACTCACAAATCTGTGGACCGAAACAATCAAACTCCGTGGACCAACACACAGACCCGTGGACCAACACACAGACCCGTGGACAACACACAGACCCGTGGACCAACACACACACCCGTGGACCAACACACAGACTCGTGGACCAACACACAGACCCGTGGACCAACACACAGACCCGTGGACCAACACACAGACCCGTGGACCAACACACAGACCCGTGGACCAACACACAGACCCGTGGACCAACACACAGACCCGTGGACCAACACATACAAAATCTCTGGATCGAAACAGAAACAAAGTCCATCGGTCAGAGATGCCCAGTACAGCAAAAAAAAAAAAAAAAGAAATAATTTTGCAATCTTTCAGGCAGACAGAACGCAGGGCTACCATCTGGCTGCCTGTGAGAAAGAACGCGGGCCATCATCCAGCAGTTGCTGTAAGATTAGAACGCGAGGCGATTACCTAAGTGTCACCTTGGGGCAGATCGAACGCGGGGCGATCATCCAGCTGTCACTGTGAGAGAGACAGAACGCGGGGGAAATCAACCAACTGTCTTTGTTAGACAGACAGAGCGCGGGGCGATCACCCAACTGTCACTATGAGATTAGAACGCGAGGCGACCATCTGTCACTTAGAGGCAGGTCGAACGCGAAGTCGATCTTCTGTCACTGGAGGACAGATAGACCGCAGGGAGTCGTTCTGCTGTAACTACTGAATGGACAGAACGCGTGGCTGACTTTCTCCAGTGGCTCGATGACAGAACACCGCTGGTTAGACAGGACGTGGTGACCAACCCAGACAGAACGATGGGAGACAGAAGCCATCATGACAGAACACGAGATAACCCTCCATCCGTCGTCGCTCCGGTACAGAAGGAGTGAACAATTGTTCAGAACGATCCTTTTCGCGGTGGCAGAATCACTTCGCGGCGTCAGTGAATCCCCTCGCGGTGGCAGAATCACTTCGCGGCGTCAGTGAATCCCCTCGCGGTGTCAGAATCACTTCGCGGCGTCACTGAATCCCCTCGCGGTGTTAGAATCAACTCGCGATGATGCCATGGCATTCGCGGTATCACGATCACTTTGCAGTGTTCCACAATCATCTCAGTGCCGGGTGACATCCCATCCTTGCAGGCTCTCTCTCTCTCTCTCTCTCTCTCTCTCTCTCTCTCTCTCTCTCTCTCTCTCTCTCTCTCTCTCATCATTAACTCTCTATAAGTACCTATCATCATCTCATCGGTAACTCCATTTCCCTATCCCACAGGACAGATCAAGTCCACCACACCATCCATCCACTCTCCCCTGCTTACCACATACCCTCTCTCTCTCTCTCTCTCTCTCTCTCTCTCTCTCTCTCTCTCTCTCTCTCTCTCTCTCTCGTGCTTGAAACTCGACCGAAAATCCAGTCATTCCTTCAAGAAAAGAAAATTCTTTTATGGGTCTTATACAGTTTCTGAGTTGTTGAAAAAGAAAAAAAAAAACTGAATACAGTATATACCCTGATGTGTTTAACTTAGACTCTTAACAGGTCAGGTCAAATCCCAAGTTGACCTTGTTTTATAAAGGGCATAAGACGACCCACGTTCACAATTATGAGTCTTATGACATTCAGTTCTCTGCATGCTGAGGAAACACCAGCCTAAACCTACACAGTTCCATGCGTTTAAACCAAGCCTTAAAAGTCGCGTCAAATCACATCTTTGTTAAACCAGGGACCCCGATGACAATGTCGACGGACGAAGCCTTCCCCTAGTGTCTGTCATGCTGCACAGGTCACTGACAATGCCTTCCCCTAGTACCTGGCATGCTGCACAGGTCACGAACGAAGCCTTCCCTTAGTGTCTGTCATGCTACACAGGTCATGGACGAAGAATTCCCCTAGTGACTGCCATGCTACACAGGTCATGGAGAAAGCCTTCCCCCAGTGTGTGTTGTGCTATACGTGTCTTGGACGAAGCCTTCCCCTAGTGTCTGTCATGGTACACAAGGTCACAGACGAGACCTTCCCCTAGTGTCTGTTATGCTACACAGGTCATGGACGAAACCTTCCCATGGTGTCTTTCATGCTGTACAGGTCATGCACGAAGACTTCCTCTAGTGTCTGTCGTGCTACAAAAGTCACGGACGAAGTCTTCCTCTAGGGCATGACATGTTACACAGGTCACGGACAAAGCCTTCCCCTAGTGTCTGCCACACTACACAGGTCACAGACGAAGCCTTCCCCTAGTGTCTATCATGCTACACAGGTCACAGACGAAGCCTTCCCCTAGTGTCTATCATGCTACACAGGTCACAGACGAAGCCTTCCCCTAGTGAGTGACATGTTACACAGGTCATGGAGAAAGCCTTCTCCTACTGTGTGTTGTGCTATACGTGTCTTGGACGAAGCCTTTCCCTAGTGTCTGTCATGCTACACAGGTCAATAACGAAGCCTTCCTCTAGTGTCTGTCGTGCTATACAGGTCACGGATGAAGCCTTTCCCTAGTGCCTTACATGCTACACAGGTCACGGATTAGGCCTTATAGTGTCGGTCGTGCTACACAGGTCACGGTCGAATCCTACCCTTTGTGATGTCATGCTGCACAGGTCACGGACGAAGCCTTCCCCTAGTGTCTGCCACACTACACAGGTCATAGACAAAGCGTTTCCCTAGTATCTGCCACGCTACAGAGGTCACGGACGAAGCCTTCCCCTAGTTCTGTGCTACTACAAAGGTCACAGATGAAGTCTTCCTCTAGTGCCTCATGTTATACAGGTCACAGACGAAGCCTTCCCCTAGTGTCTGTCTTACTACACGAATCATGGACGAAGCCTTCCCCTAAGTCTGCCGTGCTACACAGATCATGAACGAAGCCTTCCCCTAGTGTGTGTCATGCTACACAGGTTACGGACGAAGCCTTCCTCTGGTGCCTCATATTACACAGATCATGGACGAAGCCTTCCCCTAGTGCCTGTCGTGCTACACAGGTCACGGACGAAGCCTTCCTCTGGTGCCTCATATTACACAGGTCACGAACGAAGCCTTCCCCTAGTGTCTGCCGTGCTACACAGGCCACACAATAAAAGTAACCTAAACCAAGTCTTCTGCTGTACTTATTTCGCCTCCATAGTTAAGAATTATGAAATTAGGGTAATATCATTGTCCCCCAGCAGATAAACTCTTCATCGACCATCAGGTTCACTATCCTCCAGCAGATAACCTCGTCATAGACCATCAGGTCTCCTGCTATCTGCCTTCCCTCATGTACTGGGTGACGGAGATTCGTAACGTGGAACGCAGTTCCGCTAAGGCCAGAGTGTAACACCACACACGACAGTTATCGGCTCTGGAGGAGCGATGCCCTATAGAGAGCACATCGAGCGGCTCCACCAATGACAGCCTGCCTCCGCTGTGACGTCACTAAGCCTGCCTCCACTGTGACGTCACTAGGAAGAGAAGCCGCCGGGTGCTGTTTTTGTTTGACCCCGAGAATTCTAGCCAATCCCAGCTCTCCTTGGGTTATGACGTCAAAGGCCGAACTGTTCTTTGGATAGTGTGTGGCAAAATTTACAAACAATTCTCACGCCTTTTGGGCATAGATAAAGCCTATATTATAATTTTCCCGACAGATTTTGCCCTATATATATATATATATATATATATATATATATATATATATATATATATATATATATATATATATATATGACACATTTCAGCACTAGACATCAATGTCTCAAGTAAGACGTGGACATCAATTCTCAAGCGAGATGTAGACATCAATGTCTCAATAAATTCTCTCTCAGGTACACAATACTCGGTCAACCACACACTCTTTCTTCTCGTCTTGAATCCCATCACGACCAACTTGTTTGACCTCCCCTGACCCCGTCACTCTCCTGGTGGACTTATCTCCCCCCCTTTTCCCTGGTCCAATTACCTCCCCTCCCCACCATTCTGGTTGTCTAAGCTCCGCTCCCCTCCTCTTCCCCCCAACACAGTCGTCTGAGTTCTCTCCCCTATTAGGTCATGTGAGCTCCAATCTCCCCTACCCTGGTGGCCTGAACTCCCCTTCCCCAACCGGGGTCGCTTGAACTCCCCTTTCCCCTTACCCTGGTCGTCTGAGCTCCCTTTCCCCTACCCTGGTCGTCTGAGCTCCCTTTCCCCTACCCTGGTCGTCTGAACTCCCCTTTCCCTTACCCTGGTCGCCTGAACTCCCCTTTCCCCTACACTGGTCGCCTGAACTCCCCTTCCCCTACACTGATCGCCTGAGCTCCCCTTCCCCTACCCTGGTCGTCTGACCTCCCTTTCCCCCCTACCATGGACGCCTGGGCTCCCCTTACCCTCCCCTCGTCGCCTGACCGCTCCCCTCCCCTCCCTCCCGGACGCCAACACTCCCCCCACCCCCCTCCCCACACACACACACACACACACACACACACACACACACACACGCAGGCAAATATCCTTGAGGCAAGCGTCTGCCACGTGTGTTTCCTCAAACATCACCACAACATCTCCATCTAATTATACATACCATCCCTCCTCCCTCCTCCTCTTCGCTTGAGAATATTGCCAAAGTGGTTTATCTATATTCTTCTTATTGAAGCATTTTCTGCCATAGTCTATTTCGGTGTGGGGAGGAGGAAGAAGGGGGAGTTGGTTGGTGGGTGCATGTGACCCACAGTTCTATCATGTTTTCTATTCGTTTTCATTCAATGAAAAAGAAAAGAAAGAAAATGGCACTTCGTCTATTTACAGCTTTGTACGTTAGTATTACTGGTAGACGAGGGAGACATGGGTTTCATAATCCTCCTCCCTCATCGCCAACTTCCCAACTCCCCACAACCACAGCGCATCCTGTACACCATCTCTGATGAGACACAGACCCAATCCCATGGTTCTAATGGATTAGCTCGTGTCGTAAGCGTGAACATCACGCATCAAAAAGGGTCTCCAATGAGTTTTTTTGTTCGTCCCCCGTGCGTAAGTAGATGAAGATTTAAATGGATCAACACGAATGATATTTTTAGGTATTCGCAGATCAACACTAAAGATACGTTTCGATATTCGCAAATTTATGCGAATGTGCACACGAGGAAACTCGCATTTCACAAGCACACCGAAGAAAAATGATACACACACACACACACACACACACACCTCCGTGGTGTAGCGCATGTACGGGCAGCCTGGGATCAAACCCGCATAGGTTCGAATCCTAGTCGCGACAGTAGGTCCACAGTCTACCCGAGCTGTTCATCCTCCCCTAGGGACTGGTCGATAAAAATGGGTACCTGGCATAGGCTGGGGTGTGTGTGTGTGTGTGTGTGTGTGTGTGTGTGTGTGTGTGTGTATGCATAGAAGATACGTTACATATATACAAGGTTAAGAGACGCAGCAACACGAGCATAAAAATCTCCCTTTAACACACAGATAGTAATAAAACACACACACACACACACACACACATGAGTAAGAATCTATGTAAAAGACAACATGGTTTCAAGGAAACGTGGCCATATAGATTTCTACGAGAGAGAGAGCTCAGCTTTGGACAAAACAGAAGGCCTAGGTCGATTGTATGTATGTGGACCAGTGAAAAACCATAAAATACTGTACCACTCTAGAAGCTGATAAGGAAGATAGATCTTCAAGAAGGAATAAACAAGAGACTCCTTCGATGAATGTATCATCATAGTGGAGGGGAACAAAGAGCACATGTTAGGTTAGCCTTCTCGAAATGTGTTGAGGTCACCACTGGCGAACCCCAGGGTTGTGTTCAGGGACCATGACTCTTCTTGAATGTCATTGTTAAATGACTTGCTGGAAGAACTGGACACCCAACTGATCATTTTTGTAGTAGATGATACCAAGGATGGCAACAGTTCATGAGGTGTCTTACAAGTATTCCTAAGCTGGTCTGATTCCTGGTTGATGAAATTCAAAGCCAAGTTAAGCAATGAGGATGGGACACAGTGACGAAAAACAGGACCTTGATATGAAGGAATATTATCTGACAGGATAGAAGCTGCAGGACATGGCGTGTAACAGGGATATAGGAGTCGAAAATGTCCCTAACCTGTCGCCAGAGTCCTACGGAAGGAGAACAGGAAAGGCGTCAAACTGTATGCTGGCAAACATTAAAAGTGTCTGGATAAGGACGTATCCAGCAAGCTGTTCACATCCTAAATTAGGCCAAAACAAGAATGCGCTGCACAAGTTTGGTGACTGCACTTAGAGAGGCATATAAAGCTAATAGAGCAGGTACAAGGCAACAGAAATAGTACAAGAATGGAATGTGAGCTATGTTACGAGGAGAGAGGTTAGAGGCCTCAGTTTTTCCACAACAGAAGAGGAAGGAGTGTGGGGTGACCTGTTGACATCTTTAAGCGTTTAATCTACTTCGATTACGTAGACAGGAGGATTTAGAGATGAATGGATAATAGTATCACAGGCCATAACATGAAAGTAAGAAAGGAGTTCTATAGTGTAAGGGAATTCAATGAATGGAATGAATTGTGTGACAATATAGTGAATGTGGAGAGTAAACAGGAGTTTGAAAAGTTGTATTAAAGTTCAAGAGATGGGGCTCGACGAGGGTAGGATCCCTCCCCATACAGTATGAATGAATAATCACACACACACACACACACACACACACACACACACACACATACCCTGAACACATACATAAAAAAATACGAAGATCAGCTGGGATAGGGACTAGAGATTAACAGAAAGACTACCTTATCCAAAGATGACAGAGGGGTCGGCAGGGAGGCGAATCTTGTCTTGTTTAGTCTCAAATTATACTTAAGAAGATTTACTTGAGTAATCATTTGGTCTTTAGGCCTATCGCCTATCAAGATCACTAAGGCTGTCAACGTCGAAACAAAATGTTGAACATCATCTCCTGGTGTTCAATACGTTTCTAACACCATACAACAATGACTGCATAGTTCGCCCTTGTGCAATCAACGTGCGAAAGAAAACAGAATACTGGATCGTCTATGAGTTGCATTTTCGACCAGAGTTAAAAGGATCCATAAACATCTCAGCACCCGACGGTGTATCCAGAGATGGGTTTTGGTTTTTAGGGACCCCCTACATCTCGATAACCAAAGGGATCGTTCGTGGACAAGAACTGGAAGGAGGCATATTCTTTTTACTGGAGAGCCATATGAACACACAAATACCTTACAGAAGATGTGAAGGAGGTTCTGGTGGGAGAAAAATAACGACCCAAGAGTCGTCCCTGTGACCCTCTAACCCAAGATGAAGCTAACAACTGCTTAGTGAATAGTGTGACGCGTAACGTGAGTGGCGCCCGAATTAAGAGATATGAGCTGTAAGGAATCGGGCCAAAATACCTTTGACCAACCAATTCCAGGAGATGACCATGTGAATCGGTGTGATATTCCCCTTCCAGCTCCTCGTAGGGTCACTGATGAAAGTCAATCTTTTATCAGAATAGATGAGAGACTTTGGTACAAACCGAGACTTGGCGACGTGGAAGAAACCGACACTGGGAACAAGGAACAAACCAAGACTTGGCGACGTAGAACAAAACGACCCCTGGGAACGAGGAACAAACCAACACCTGGGGACGAGGAACAAAGCAACCCCTGGGGACGAGGAACAAAGCAACCCCTGGGGACGAGGAACAAACCAACACCTGGGGACGAGGAACAAACCAACCCCTGGGGACGAGGAACAAACCAACACCTGGGGACGAGGAACAAACCAACACCTGGGGACGTAGAACAAAACGACACCTGGGGACGAGGAACAAAGCAACCCCTGGGGACGAGGAACAAACCAACACCTGGGGACGAGGAACAAACTGGGAGCCAGCACGTAGTTAGATCATAAGTGCAAAAACACAAACTTCAACCTGCACTTCATTGTGAATCACACACGTTCCTTACCACTCGACTTCAAAACACCACAGTTCAATATTTTGCGGTATCATTAGGGAATGTAAAGGCTCAACAGTACCCATCACTCTAGCCAGGACACCCCACATAATGAATATCACAAAGTCCGCTCGCTAAAAGCTGATAGTAATGTGCAGGTTCGGTAGCTCTCTCCCCGAGGAACTGTTTTACATCAACAGAGGCCGAATTCGCCCTCGTATGGAGAATTAATCGCATATCTGGTGGTAGCTCCTCTACCTCTCCGTTAACTCAAGTGAAACCAGAAGCCTTTTACGCCTTATCAACTCTCATACTCCCACTTGTCCTCAACCTTCCCCTTTTCGTCCGTCGTGATGCTGTTTTCGCCTCTCTATTATGCAGGTATTATTTCGGCCACTGGTTCAGTGAGCTGTCTGCCTATATCACAGCCCCTGATATCTAGACCTGAGGCACACGACTGAGGACACCAGCTTCACCTGGACTGACAATTATGAGATCTTCTTTCCTTCCTCACATAGAAAAAATGTGAAATTCTCATTCGTCTTTCCCTCTTTGTTACATAAACTTTCTACGTTCAAGAGTCGGGTCCACAACTATGCGAGGATCTCAAATTCATCTCCATTGTGTCTTTTCAAAAACTCGATATCTTATTCTTATAAAGACTTGCGATGCATACTTTGGCCTATGCCATGTTGGCCACCACATACGAAGAAGATTAAAAAGGCCTTCACCAGCTGGGTATGAGGAAGAAACCAGTACTTGAAGATGAGAGAAACAGAAACCAGTACTTGAAGATGAGAGAAACAGAAACCAGTACTTGAAGATGAGAGAGACAGAAACCAGTACTTGAAGATGAGAGAAACAGGAACCAGTATTTGAAGATGAGAGAGACAGAAACCAGTACTTGAAGATGAGAGAGACAGAAACCAGTACTTGAAGATGAGAGAGAGAGAAACCACGACATAGAGACATGAAGAAAAAGAACCCATGGGAGCAAGGAAAACGCATCACCTGGACACCTGGAGAACCCAAGACTTGAGCACCAGGAGACTCAACATCTGGGCACAAGAACCCAAGACCTGGGAACCTGGAGAATCCAAGACCAGGGCACCAGGAGAATCCAAGACCAGGGCACCAGGAGAATCCAAGACCATGGCACCAGGAGAATCCAAGACCCGGGCACCAGGGGAATCTAAGACCTAGGAACCAGGAGAATCCAAGACCTAGGCACCAGGAGAATCCAAGACCCGGGCACCAGGAGAATCCAAGACCTAGGCACCAGGAGAATCCAAGACCTAGGCACCAGGAGAATCCAAGACCTGGGCGAGAATTCAAAATCCGGTGAACAAGAAAATCCAAAACATGAAGACTAGGAAAGTACAACACCCAGGAGAACCAAAAACATGGGAACCAAGATTACCCAACACCTGGAGATCAGTCGAACCCAATATCCGATTACCAGAGGATCCTAACACCTGGAGACTAGGAGAACCTAGGAGAAACCAACACCTGGCAACCGGAAGAACCGAACATCTGAGGGTCAGAACGCAATATAGGCTAACTCTTTAGAGTTGTAGTAGAACCCAACACCTAAGAATAAGAACCCAACAGCTGGGGATGAGGAGAACCCAACACCTAAGGATGCAAGAGAATCCAGCACTTGAGAACTAGCAAAACCCAACACCTGAGAACCAGGAAAACCCAACACCTTAGAACCAGGAGAATCCAACACCTGTGAACCAGGAGAAACAAACACCTGAGAACCAGGAGAACCCAACACCTGTGAACCAGGAGAAACCAACACCTGAGAACCAGGAAAACCCAACACCTGTGAACCAGGAGAACCCACCACCTATGAACCAGGAGAACCCAACCCCTGAGAACCTGGAGAATTCAATACCTGAGAACCAGGAAAACCCAACACCTGAGAACCAGGAGAACCTAACACCTGAAAACCTGGAGAATTCAACACCTGAGAACCAGGAGAACCCTACACCTGTGAACCACGAGAACCCAACACCTTAGAACAAGGAGACCCAACACCTGTAAACTTGGAAAACCCAACACCTGAGAACCAGGAGAACCCAACACCTGTGAACCAGGAGGACCCACCACCTGTGAACCAGGAGGACCCACCACCTGTGAACCAGGAGAACCCAACACCTGTGAACCAGGAGAACCCACCACCTGTGAACCAGGAGAACCCACCACCTGTGAACCACGAGAACCCAACACCTGTGAACCACGAGAACCCAACACCTTAGAACCAGGAGGACCCAACACCTGTGAACCAGGAGAACCCACCACCTGTGAACCAGAACCCACCACCTGTGAACCAGGAGAACCCAACACCTGTGAACCAGGAGAACCCACAACCTGTGAACCACGAGAACCCAACACCTGTGAACCACGAGAACCCAACACCTGTGAACCAGGAGAACCCAACACCTGTGAACCACGAGAACCCAACACCTTAGAACCAGGAGGACCCACCACCTGTCAACCAGGAAAACCCACCACCTGTGAACCAGGAGAACCCAACACCTTAGAACAAGGAGAACCCAACAGCTGGGGACCAATAGAACACTCGGGGACCGGGAGAACCCAACACCTGAGAGCGCAAGAGAGGCCAGGAGCACTTGGGGACGCGGGAGACACATGATCGTACAACACCCAGTGATGCACATCTCACCGCGACCAAAATAACCGAGAGGGGGGAAATGTAGTAAACACGTCTAAAAATACCCGCGCGTCAGGTCTCCTCCTATCACAACGCACCACGTGGCCGGCCCGGCGTTCTGATTGGCGGCGCGCGAGGGTAAACGACACTAGACAAACACGGCCCAGATCACTTTATTCTTCGCCATGTTAACCCAATGTGTACAGGAGGCAGGAAAAATATCAATCAACACTGGAATTGTCTGCGTATTGGCGGCTGCCGTCATTGGATAGCTTCGACGGCATTATAAGGCATTTATGTTCTACGTGGTATTGAAACATCTTTAGCTCAAATACCTTCAGTTATATGAGAGACAGAGAGTTTTCCGCTTGTAGAGTGGTTCCGCTACACACACACACACACACACACACACACACACACACACTGGGTCTCCAGTGAAAGGGCAAAGGTCACGTGACAGACTATAAGGTTACATGATAAGATCCTGAACGAGTGACCAAAATGACATGATAAGGACATGAGAACCAAGGTCGAGTATCATACAGACGACGATGACGTAAATTACACGTATCATACATACTGACATGAGAACAAAGGTCAAGTATTCTATAGACAATGAGCACGTACAGAACACGTATCATACATATGGACGTTAGACAATGGTCGTGTATTACACAGACTAATGATCATGTACATTATGTATCATACATCATGTATCGTACATTATGTATCATAAGGCTACTGTGGCTGTGGTACAAGGATCACACTTCAAGATGTGTGTGTGTGTGTGTGTGTGTGTGTGTGTGTGTCGCCGCGCCATCGCGTCGTCTCTGTCCTTGACACCATTACGTTAGATTTCAAAGCAAGGGATATATATATATATATATATATATATATATATATATATATATATATATATATATATATATATTTTCTTTTATTTCAATCTGTAAAAATTCGCCTCCTATTTTCCCCGCGCATTCGTTCTCTCACCACCAGCCTTCGTGCGCTACGAGTTACAATTTAGCTTTCAGAAAACACTACAGAAGCGGCCACCATCGTGCCCTAATACATCATTGTTCCCGAGAATATATATATATATATATATATATATATATATATATATATATATATATATATATATACTAGCCAGAGTGTGTCCCCAAAATCAGGTCACAAAGAAATGTTATCCCTTCTTGCGCTAGTCCCCAACACACGATCTACGCTCCACCAAGTGAAAATTTGCTTGGCCAGGCCGCCATGCCACCGCTCCACATTCACTGTGGTCTCGTGTCACGGAGTAAATTCGAAATAGTCTACAATACATAGTTGTGGATGCATGACATAGATCTTGGACTACCACAAACACCTTGAAGGTCATGCATAATTATTTTCAGCCCTTGTCTCCCATACCGCTGATCAAGAAGTGTTCAAACTCTCTGCTCCGCCGCCCACCTCTCTGTAACCCTCAGCGTCTGGACCAACGTACTACAGTTTGGGAGGAAGCAGCAGTTCGCTCCTGCACCAGTCTCGCCACCAACACCACCTCTTGCCACCAGAGGGATGATCCCTCGTCTCCATGTTAAAGTTCGTCTCACACACAAACCGATCGAGCTCGCACGAGAACAGCCCTTCCCTAAGCACTTTGAATATCTTGAATAGATTTTGATATTTGGGTAACGACTGTTAGACACACACTCCCGTTACCATAGCCCAGTGACTCTATTCTATGTATTTTCTCTGTATTTTCGGCCCTTGGCTGCACGATTAATAAAATCGTTAATCACTATTATCATTATCATTTCTAATAGTTTTATATTATTGATACTATTGATATTGATAATTTTTGCATACATAGTCGCCATTTCCCGCATTAGCGAGCTAGCGTTAAGAACAGAGGACTGAGTCTCAAGAGGGAATATCCTCACTTGGTCCCCTTCTCTGTTCCTTCTTTTGGAAAATTAAAAAAAGGGAGGGGAGGATTTCCACTCCTCTCCGCCACCCCCACCCCCTACCCTTTTAGTCACCTTCTACGACACATAGGGAATATCGAAAATATCAATATGGTAAAATTGACGAAAATAATAGTACTACTAATATCGTTTACGTAATTCATACTTGTCTTGCCGTAGCGAGGTAGCTTCAGGAACAAGCGAACAACGACGGCCACAATTGCACACTTCCACTCCCTAGGTTGTCAGGCACAAATGCTACCAAAAGTGAAGCCAAGGCCCACAGAATATCCAACAGTTTATCCTTACATCTTCATATGCCCTGGCTTATGCCAGTGACAGTAGGTCGCCCCCATACCTACGTGGATCTCATTACTTATATTCCATACACACTTCATGTCTTCCTGAATGTTAATTAAGGTCATGGTATCCTAAAGCGTCCTTCACTCTATCCTTCCATCTCCATCTCAGTCTCACCTTCTTCCTTGCTCCCTCTGCTCCTGGCACGTAAATCCCCACAGCCTTCCTTCACTCATGGTCTCCATACCTCCGAACCATCGCAGCACAACCTCAGTCAGACTACACTCGCTACCACACCTCCGCCAGACTACGCTCGCTACCTAACTCGTCATTCCGTACATGACCAACTCACCCCACAACATGTATCGTCCTCAGGCTTTTCAATTTGAAACACATCCACCTTTCCTATTTACAGTAAGGGCCCCCACCCCCTCAAGACTCACATCCACATAATGCTGTAAGGACCTACAGTGACGTTAAACATATCTATGTTAGCTGTAACAGACGCTTGAACTCTCTCCACACGCAAATACTCAATACACCCAGGGACCTTGGCGCCCCCTCTCACACCCTACCACTCAATTCTACCCCATATCCACCAAAGGTACCGAGAACACCCCACTTCCCTCCATAGTTTTTCCCTTATTCAGACTCACACTTCAACCATTCGGGGGTGAAATACCGTAACTTGTAATTGCCCACCTAGTGTTTAAAGCTTGGGATACGTAGCCTGAAAACGGAATTTGAAATCATAATATGCAACCATAGACGTCTATGGTTGCATGTGACAATTACGTGAATCATAACACAACCATAAACCATCATACGTGACAAACTGTAACGTGACAGTTACGTGACCAAAGACGGCAATCCCTGGTCTTGAACAAAGATACGTGAGAGGACAACTAACACGTGAAAAACACAGGTTAGTTGAAGTTACGACTTACTAAGCCTTAGTTACGTTCTAAGGTTATGCTGTTGATTTATATCAAACGTTACAGATTAACGCGGGCTATTAGAGGCTAATTACCGTCCAAAACTGCCTAAGTTGCTAGAGATATTGAATATGAAAAAAGACTATTATCAAATACGAAGACACGGTAACCTGGAGTATCGCATAACAGCCTCGCATTAAAGTACAAAGAGAGAGGACGATCCTCTCCTCCTCCCGCAGTTCGTAGTTTCATTCAAGTTTGCACTTTATATAAATTTACTGAAAAATGAAACTGAATGATCAGGTCAGGTAGACACACTACAGAGAGTCAGTCTGTAAACTACCCTTATGGCGGTTAGGTCGTGGTGGGCAAGCGTTCGGTAATTCTTCGAAGGTTCGAGAAGTAAAACAGGGGTTGCGAGGAGCCAGCACCCCCTCCCCCTCCCCTCCTCCCCCACCAAAAGGCAGCAGCGCAGGCTGCTGCCTGGACCATCACCATGACCACGGTTGCTCGTCACCCAGACACCAGGCCCACCCCACCTCACGTTCTCCAATCTTCTCTATGTCACACACACACACACACACACTTTACGTCTTCCTATATCATCATCATCAGCTACGAAATAAGAGTATAAAGGTTCCATCCACAATAATGTGACTGGCAGATCACATTCGAAGGGAATCGAAAGTATTATAAAAACCAGTATCGTCTTAATCATAATTATCCAAATTAGTTCCTTTGACTCATATTACTTTTAAAAGTTGTGAGTCATGACCCATACCACACAAGAGTCAGAAAACCCAAATGTCTAGTTACCTTCACAATGACGTATCATTTGCAAGTATGGGTGATAATGGTGAGCTATGTGGCACGAGGGAGGTGACTGGTCCACTGCATAGAGGAAATGAGAGAGTTAATGGCACGAGTTGTGGAGGACTATGTCTTCTAGGAATGCAAGTAGTTCTATGGCATGGGAGCAGTTGATCGTGTTGACAGGATGAGTGAAAAAACACCTTGTTGGTGAGGAACACAGTGGGTTTCTAGGAAGGAGTGATGTCTAGATCAAGAGATCTCCACTTGGACTAATCATTGGAAGAGAGTTTTTGGAGATAAAAAGACAAAACTATGCAGCATTTATGTAATTAGGAGTGGCATATGATATCATTAACTGAAAGGCGCACTTTTGGGAAGATT
Organism: Panulirus ornatus; assembly: GCF_036320965.1. Classification (NCBI taxonomy): domain Eukaryota; kingdom Metazoa; phylum Arthropoda; class Malacostraca; order Decapoda; family Palinuridae; genus Panulirus; species Panulirus ornatus. The sequence continues at coordinate 15,172,738 of NC_092261.1, read as the reverse complement.
TATATCTATATGATGTGTATGGAAGACTAAAGTAACTTTTATGATGGAAGTATCGTGTAAGTGTGTATGAAAGAAGGTGGTGTTATGAATGAATTGTTTGAAGTGAATATAGAAGAGCTTCGGGTTCGTGTAATGTGAATTTTGATGTGATACAACCATGGTGAAAGAGGATAAAAGTTTCCTCAGTTGCTGTATGTAGATGATGCAGTGTGTGTTAACCAGAGAAACAGCTGAAGAGAATGATAGTTAGCCAGTTGGTCGATACCTGAAGGAGGAGGAGGAGGACGCTGAAAGCGAATCGAAAGACGAGTGTGGTCATTGACGGGCAAGGGAGAGGTGCCAGACTGTATGGTGAGGTGATGAAGTTAAGGATGAGTTTGAATATAAGAAAAATGATCTAGCAACGATAGTACTGGGAAGTCTAAAGTTGACCGGACAGCCAGCCACACAGGGGAATAACAATGAGATACATTGAAAGATCTGGCGAATCAAAAAATCAAAAACAAAACATTTTAAGCGTAGAGTCTGCAAGAAACTAATATGAACAAGTATATGTTCCACCTTTGTGAAACACAAGAGCACTTAGATCGGAATAGGTAAAAAAAAATAAGGAGCAGTGGTGATAACTTGCAAAGCGTAGTTGGAAATACGGGGATAGAGAGAACGGTTATACGATGTGAAGGAGTTATTAAAAAAGAGAATGGAAAAAAGTATGTCATTTACGTCGGGTAGGATCATGTAGAACGAATGGTAGATGACAGGCTGGTCAAGAGGAGCCGGAGAGGTCATTAGAATAAAAGTAATCAATGTGGATCAATAGCTGGAATCTGGAGTTTAGAGAGACTGAAGAAGTAAGGGAGGGTTATTGTGATGTGAAGATGTCACTGGAATGGCTCATGGATGAAAGACCTTTGGAATAATCGGTAGATAATGCAAGCATGAGAAGTACACCAAGGAAGAGGTGAACGACAGATTAGGCGGGAGGACCGATAAAGCTCGGAAGGTTTCAAATGAAGATGGTAAAGGGATGACTGAGGATCAGGTGTGAAGGATCCATTATGTATATGGAGATGGTATGGATGGGTTCATTTGCTGTAATTGACAAATCCACGTTGTGTGTAAAGTGAAAAAAAAAATTGAGAACATTTCATAATGGAAGTAAGTCTGTATTTCGCTTAAAAAAAAAAAAACCCCCACTAGGCTCGAGTTCAGGATATGACGTTGTGGAGGCTATATTTACCTGACCTAGCCCATCAAACTGAGAATAGAGTTATGTCGACAGGATATCCTCCCTGTAGCTGACATGGGACAACTCTAAGAAATCTAAATTTTCTCCCAGATAACAAACATCCTACTCCAAATCTTCACCTCGACCAAAGAAATTTTGGGATGAATTGTATATTCTAATTTCGCATCCTCCTGAGAGATCCAACATCAAGCCTTAAAAAACAACTTCTAGACGCTTTGAGTACAGCACTTACTGATGTGGTTAACGTGTGATTTTGGTACTGTGGGAAGAACGAGGTACCTTCCATATTATGCAAGGGAATATTCTTAGGTAGGAACTATACAAGTTTAGCTACGCATCGGAACTGACCAAAATATCGAGCGATTCTTGTCTATAATGTTATTTCTTTTTTTTATCTCTCTCCTATATACTTGGGTGTATAACTTTTATCGTAAAACAATGATGTAGCTTCAAGTAACTCTGCTGCTTCCATCAGTCACTCTTAAAATCCCGGAAGGAAGAGTTACGTTTATTTCATATTGAAAAAAAAACAAAAAAAACTCCTTATGCTGTTATCTACTACATGCATGGATGTTACGTGACCTAACTTTCATTTTACTGACCAAACATAAAATGAAACATTTTCTATGTATTTCCTTAAGCTAAGTTCAGCCTCATTTTACTATCCTAAACATAAAATGGTACAATATTTTCTATGTATTTCCTACTTGCTAAGTTCAGCCTCATTTTACTATTCTAAACATAAAATGGTCCAATATTTTCTATGTATTTCCTTCTGCTAAGTTCAGCCTTTCTTAAAAGAAGTGCTGAGTGACAGCATGACTGTCAATGAAACTTCTAAGCAACGCCAAAAGCCAATGATATAAATGTTTCTAATTTCTAAACATGCCCCATGAGTGGCCGACCAGACCGTAACCACTGTAAATAACCGTGGCAACACTTCAACCAAAACACAACTGTAACACTTCATGGCCGGATAAACATATCTGGTTTTCGATATATCTTACGAGTGTATTACCTATATATCAGCTGATGATGATGCGGTGTTCTGCTGAAGTTTAGGAGAAAAACGATGGATCACAAGTCTTAGAGAGAACCTGACGCCACGGTATCCCACGCTAAAATGTGGTGGAAATGTTCATTCAAATTGTGACGAACCCCGAGTTCGAAGCATCTTCGAATCTTCTGAAGTCCTTTGCTAAGCTGAATTTATAGGATGTTGAGATGTGATGATTGCGATTGGCCTTTGTCTGGCTTGTAAGCAATTAACATCATGTTTTATAAAGAGGTTACCAACTGTTCGAGCTGAGATAGACAAGATGATAAGGATAATAAGCTGTTCACTGTTAATGAACGTGTGAATCTTTTCTCGAATTCACTTCATATCTAAGCGGGGTTTCATGGTGTCACTCAGGTGGTGAGAGGTTCATTCAGATTTCGACGAACCATGAGTTTAAACAATCTTTCGAATCTTCTGAAACGCTCGATAAGCTAGATTGGTAAGGATGTGACAATAGTAAATGATATTTGTCTGACTTTGTAGATATTTAACATCATTCATAGATCATCTAGAGCTTACTCTCTGTTCAAAATTGACACCAGACAAAAAGATACGATTATTAGCCTGCTCGTTGTTACTGTATGTGTAAATCTATTCTCGGACTCATTTCCGCGAGACAAACTTTGATTATCTACCTTATTCATCAAATCATTTGTGTGTGTGTGTGTGTGTGTGTGTGCTGAAATGCTTTAGACATGTGGAGTGGATGAAATACGAAGTAAAGGTAACTAAGACGCTGGAAGGACAAAGTGAAAGGTACTTTGAGTGATCTGGGTCAGAGCATGCTGGAGTGGGTGCGCCGTCCACGGTACAGAGCGAACTGAAACGGTTTCGTATTCGGGTAGGCACGTGCTATATCAGCGGGACGAACCAGGGCATATGAAGCGCCGAGGTGAAACCAAGTGAACGTCTACAGGGTTTGGTTGTGGATATGGGTGGAGTCAGGTTCGGTGGAGTCTAGTGGAAAATATTTAAGTATATATATATATATATATATATATATATATATATATATATATATATATATATATATATATATGTGTGTGTGTGTGTGTGTGTGTGTGTGTGTGTGTATGTATGTATGTATACTACAAAAGAACACACATGACTCACCGGTATGCTAATAGGCACAACGAAAATGATACACAAAGATTCGAGCGCTTTCATGAGAGTTCACATTACCAAGAATGTGGACATGCTATCATATATATATATATATATATATATATATATATATATATATATATATATATATATATATATATATATATGGGACAGAAAGTAGCTATAGGCGTTATGAGAGTCCGATTCCATAAGGTTACACATCGAATGAGAAATCATCTTTTATAAAACTGTATCACTGTCAGCTGACCAAACCAGACGACTTTATGCTTCGATGAAGTTCATTTTGGCCCACAGTGCCGAGTGTACGCAGCCTTTTTTTAGCTGCAAGAGCCCCTGGAAAAAAGGTCCTGGGGTAATTCCATATATATACATATATATTGTGTTTCTGGTAGCTTATCCCATTTTCTATCTATATTTTGGTGTCGGATCACTTGATTTCATTATTTTCCAACTACTTAGGAGCCAATAATGGCTTTTTTTTTCCTAGATTCTCTTCTCTCTCTACCATCCATTTTTGAAATGTTTCTGTATTTTGTTCATTTTTTCCTTATATTGTTTTTGCTCTATCGTGAAGTATCATATTTACTGGTGATAAATTTGCTCTTTGAAGTAGTTCTTCGCTTCTGATCATTTCTGAATATCTTTTGTTAAATATAAATTTCAGAGCGACATATTGTACTCTTTTAAATTTTCTTATATTTGCTAACTTCACTGTACGTAAAGGTATGGGTGGATATTCTATTACTGATCTTATCAGTGTTGTATATAGTTTCATTTTATTTTTTGGGTTGTAATTTAGTTAATTTAGTCAACATCTCATTTGTTCTTCCTACTTTTTCTATTATGAAGTTGGTTATACCCCTGCTTGCAATGTCCTATCCCAAGAATGTACCTTTTCTATTATATGGTGAGGGTGTTGTTTAAGACTACGTCGGTATATACCAAGTCGACCCATACGCTTTGTGGGTGGAGCCTGTATGCTTCGTCATTGGCCATAAACAAAGAAAACGTACTGGTACAGGGCTAAAAGAAAACGTGGATTCATCTACACTTAACATTTTCTGTACCTTTCCTCAGAGCATCAATACCTTTCCTAGGAGCATCCATACCTTCCCTCACAGTATCCATACCTTCCCTCACAGTATCCATACCTTCCCTCAAAGTTTCCTTGCAACTGAGAGTGCAGGGCTGCGTGACGTCACTAGGCAGCCTGCGCGGCCGGGTTCGTTTTTTGGAGTTAAGAGTGGGTTGACTTGGTATATATAGAGGCTTGATTTTAAGAATGAGTGATGTGTGATGTTTGCTGGGTCATTTCAGCGGGTATATGTATTGTCAGGGGTTACATTTGCAGGGGGTGGGGCGATTTGCAAGTAGAGGATGATGAAGTGGAATGAAGAGGTAGACTTATGTTTCTACTTGGGGGTTGGTGGTTAGTTATGGAGTAGTTTGGGTGGAAGGGGTCTAATGCTGTTGCAAAGAAATGAGTGCCGAACATGTCGGCGTGGAATGGCACTGGGAGGGTCTTTGTTTCATTGTGTAATTGGTGAGTTATTGTGGTCGCCAGGCAGCCAGCGACTGTTTTGAGTGCTCCCAGTTTGTGTGGTTTGCAGTTTTGTTCTATTTGATTTTGAGAGGATGATGGAAGACCAGGTAGGTGAGGCATAGTTTACATGTATAGTGGAGATGATGAATTATTTGTAGAGGATGCTGATGGATTTTAATCTTTTTCTCCAAATCTGGTTCCATTTAATGCTCAAAGGTCATTTAGTTTGTGTGTTGCTTTTGTCTTGATTTTATTGGTGTGGATGTGAGCGTCAAATGCGTGTTGTATAAGATGGCTACCTAGATGGTTAGAGTTTTGCTTAGCAGGGGCTACTGTTCATTCAAGGTGACCGGAAGATTTGAACTGGATTCTTGGGTTAAGAGTGAATGGTGACGTTTGAGGAGAGTTAGACATTCTGATCTGAATGACCTGTTGTTCCATACGTCTTATGTAGTGTTGCATATCTGTTGATGCTCCTGTGATGTCAGGGTGTTGTGATGTGACTGTGAAGTTGTCTGTATATGAGAGGACCTTCATGTTGTGGGTTACTGGAGGTAATGGGAGGTTGTTGGTTACTAGAGGTAATGGGAGGTCGTGTAAAAGGAGACTGATGAGGGTTGGAGAAAAAACTGCTCCTTGGAAGACCCCACTGTAGTAGCTAAGGGTTTAAAGGTTAAGCCCTTGTGAATGACTCTATCATGGCGATTGGCTACAAAACAGGCCAACCACTTTTTTTCGTTGTTATGGAGGGTGGTGCCAAGTACCTTTTGTGTGAGGATGTGTCCGGGTGTAGCGTCAAATGCTTTGTTGATATCTATTGCCACTAATACTGTGCGGGATGGGGGCTAGGGGTGCTTGTAGTCATGTGGGATGTTTATATGTAGTCAGTGTGTCGAGTGGAGGTGGAATTTTGGGTCTGAAGCCATGTTGTGCAGGTAAGAGTAGGCTACTTTGCTTGATCTATTTTGGATCAGTTTTTCACGGAGTTTGTATACGAAAGACAGAAGCGAATTGAAGTGATAGGAAGCGGGGGAGTTGGATAGTTTGGAGGACTTTAAGATTGGTACTATAATGGCAAAGTTCCAGACGTAAGGCATTTTGCTAAATAGCCATGAGTGGTTGAAGATGTCGGTAAGTGCTTGGATTTTAAGTGAACCAAAGTGAAAGTTTAATACGTTGTCAGGGCCTGTTACAGGAGGGTTCCTTAGGGCTTTGATTACATTACCTGTTTCTATGGATGTGAAGGATGGGCGGATAAGTTGTTTTGGGATGGAATTTTGTGTGGAATTTTCATGACTCTCCTGTTTAGTGGTGTGGTTGGTTTGTGGCTGGTTATTTTCAGCAGTGCCTCGTCGGTATCTCGGTGCGTTTTTGGAGGAAAGGGAAGTCATTGGAATGAGTCAGAAGTGCGTCACTGGAATGAGTCAGAGATGCTTCATGAGTGAAGGATGGATCGGTGCGAAAAGATAAGTTTTCCCTAAACGTGCGCCAGAATTGGTTGCTGTGGGTCTTGTGGTTCACTGTGTTCAGAAAGGAGTGCCATTAAATGTTTGCCTCTCAGTGATTAGGTTAGTGGTGGTGTTATCTACAGCTTGGATTTGTTCTCTAATTTCTATCTGGTGAGCGGTTGTGTCTGAGATGATTTCTTTCTGTAATTTGTGGGGTGAAGTTTGGGTTACATGTCTTTCTATTTCTCTGTGATAGGTGATTTTTCACCGTTTTGTTGGGGATGTTGATGAAGTGTGAGACTGTATGATTTGAGGAATAGGAAATCATCTATACTAAGACCGACCAGTGCCCGTTCCTGTAGTCTGCGTCAGTCTTTTTGATTGTTGTGTGGATGCAGTAGTCATAGGCCAGTTCGTGTAAGGGTCTCCAGGTGGTCGCTTTTGTAAGTGCTAGTGGGTAGCAGGCGATGTCTGGCAAGGTTGACTGCGGGAGGAGGTGGGTTGGGAGCTTGTTTGGATGATTGCGTAAAGTTGAGGATACTGAGAGGGTGCAGTTGATTTATGAGTAGTCTACCTTGTGGATCTTGGGTGAGAGTACTGAGCCAAGTGGGATGTTAGACACTGAATCTCCATAGAGATAGGTATTGGGTATGCTAGTGAAGTTTCTCAGTTGGGATGGACATGTGGACGGGGGAAATATGTACGTGCTGACGGTGTTGTACTTAGTAATGAGAAGATTTATTCTTATAGATTGTATTTCTAAGGGACTATCGCAGTCCGTGAGATGTCTTATGGTGTCAGTGGCGTTGGAAAATGGTGTGGTTAGACTGATGAGTTTCGTGGGTCGTCCTCCTTTTCCTTGTCTTCTGTTAAGGTTGTCTTGTTGCAAAAAGGTGGGATGTGAGCCTAGGTTCTTGGATGAGGGTTATTTGGATGTCGTGTTTTCGGTATTGGTTCAGTATCTCTGTGTGTTTGTTTATGACGCCAATGGAGTTCAGTTGCAGGATGTTCAGTTTAACGTTGGGGATTCTGTGCAGTAGCAGGGTTTGTTTGTGAAGAAAGAGAATGAGCGTTCTGTGGCGCGTTGTTTGCCAGGTGTTTGTACTGGGGATGAGGGCGTCTGTGAAGGAGTTACTGCTGAGTGGGTGGCTGCTGCATGTCTGATGATCTGAGTAGTCGTTTACGGATGACAGTGAAGGTCAATGGAGGTGGTGCCACTGAGTGTGGCGAGAGCATCTGATAGACTTGTGAGTTTAGGTGATGGGGGTTTGGTACTGGTGATCCAGGGTTAGGGTTGATGTCACTGGTTTACATGAGTGGTTGGGAAATGCAGTGAGGAAAAAAAGATAATGTGTGTGAATGTGTAAAATATTTGGGTACGACCAATGGAGAGGTCCAGTGGACATAGATAGTTCGATGCTAGGGAACGTGAAAAGGCTGTTTACTATGGTCCAGAGAGACCAGTGCTGGGCGAGGTCCCTCTGTGGTTGGTACACGCCCACAATAGGCTGACAGAAGACCACCTAGGTCCATCGCTGTTGGGCACGCCCAATTGCAAGTCCTCTGCTCGTGGTGTGATCACGGTGGACCACATACACACAACATCTTAATGTCTCTGTCCTAAAATAATCATATACGTCCTTTATGAACAGAATTAAACGGACATTTTTCTTCTACTTAGCGTATTGTACATTTTGAGCACATTGCCCACATCGTGCGAGGTTAAAGACTGACTGGACAATCATCGACCACTACTGGTCGATATCAGTACGAGGGGCGGAGGCATCTATCTGTCTATACTTGTCTGGCTTACGACCGATGGTTGTATTTTTTTTTTTTTTTGTTTACTCTCCAGCAAAAAAAAAAAAAGAAAAAAGAAAAATGCTGAATCGTTTTTCATTATCATCCAATACGAGACTGAGTCAGCTGGGTATGACTTACGAAACCGTGAGAAGTCCGACTTCACTGGGTCAGTTCACATGACTGGATGATACTGAGAATGACCTTCAGCGCATTGCAAATACGTCTTGAGACGTGTTTGAAAACTTTGACCAGCATCGTGGAGAGGCCTAAATGCTAGGACAAAAAAAAAAAGAGATAGACAAAAGCCCAGTGAATTGAAGGAAAATGTTATGAGTCGAGGACGTTGGAAATGAAGCAGCGGTTTCGTTGGTTCATTGAGGATCGAGTGGGCTTCAGATGCCTACCAGGACACCAGCCAACAACCGAACCCTCTTGTTCACTTGTTAAAACCCTCTGTGGCATTTTCTTGCCAGAATCCTTCACATGACGACCACCCTTGAGCATCACTTACACATTAGTTGAAGACTTTTATCCGTGCAATAAAGAGGTTCGAATCGTCACTAGTAACCATGAATCTAAGACAAAAATGTCGGAACTTTGTTACGTATATGTATCATCATTAACCACCGTGGAACGTTTTCATTGTCAGTTGAATGAGAAGGAGGGCAGCGTTTTTCACCGAAGTGTGCATTCACTAAAACAATTTTGATTTTGATTGAACCGACTTCAAGAATATATCATCCAAAAATCAACTCACTGTACCTTACCGAATGATATCGAGTTGTTGCAGAATATATACGACGCATTATTAACCTTCAAGTCAACATATCTTTGAGGTTTCTCTGCCTCTTGTTCATAATAATTTCCTTTAGTGAGTAACAAACATGATTAGATGCTTAGATAGTTATTCTGCTGCTAAGTCGCTGATGTTATATCGAGTAAAATCACCCAAATAGCAGGTTGACCCAAAAATAGCAGGTTAAATAGATATTTCGGACAGACACCAAATTTTTTGATACGCAAGAAGGAAATGAATTGTTGAGCCTATATTTGCTGGCTTGTCTTACCATTTACACTGCTATAGTAATAGTAATAATAATAATGATAATGATAATAATGATAATAAAAATAGTAATAAGAATAATAATAATGATAATAATGACAATAATAATAATAATTATAATAATAATAATAATAATAATGATAATGATGATGATGATAATAATGATAACAATAATAATGATAATAATGATACTAATAATAATGATAATAATAATGATAATGATAATGATAATAATAGTAATACAACAATAACTACTACTACTACTACTAATACTAATTATGATAATAATGATAATGATAATAATAATAATAATAATAATAACAATAACACAGTAGTATGGAAGATTCCTTAGATTCGAGAGAAGTTATTCATAAGCCACAGGCCAAAGCTTGACCCTCAAAGGTAATACAATGATAATCAATCGACAAATTAGTTACAAAAGACATGGCTTTAAGGCACTGTTATCCTGATACCAGAAGATGGATTCCATGTTTGGACGAGAGTCAGCAACATACAAACAGATCGTAACAAAACTACGAGTTTGAAGGCGTGTGATGTGGTAGAAAACGTGGTTTTAGCAACAAAATCATTGTCTTAATTGATGTGGTTGAAGAGGTGATCAGTTTAAGATAACGTGAACATGTTTAGGTTCTCCCTAGTATATTTGTGCAATACAGGAGAGAGGGTTCTACACTGCTGGGACACTTGTCTTCAACTATATCATCAAGTAGCCTTTTAAACCTTCGTAAACTACTGACATATTCACAGTATTTTTTTTTTGCATAGCCTATGCGAACCATGCACCGCCAGCATCACGCTAAAACAGTGACCTCTTTGCATCCTTTCTTACCAGTTTCTTGCCCAGCTTCTCTTGGCCTCTATTGACTATGGACATCATCCAACTGATTTAGAAACTTAAAGGCTATGATCAGGTCACCCTTCTCTCTTCTCTCCTCCATAGTGGACAAATGTGTAGCCCTCAGTCTCAAATTTCAGCTTAGCCCTCTTAATTCATGCACCATCTTAGTTGCTCTCCACTAGACCCTCTCAGTTAGATCTTTGTGCTTCTTTAGATGCTGTGACGAATCCTTAGAGGCATGATGTAGTTTCGGTCTAATAAATGCTGTGAACAGCTTGCCAAATATTGCTTCTTTCATAGTCTCCTGAAGTGCGGCTCTGGTGACAAGTTTATTTGTTCTATTAACAGAAATTCCTGTTGCGTCCTTTCCCCCCTGGCTACAAAGTCACACCCAAAAGGCTTTCTTTCTCTGCGTCCCATCCTCATTATCTTGCAATCAGTTAGAGCGAATTTCACCAACTGCTTATCATTCAAACTTTAGCGTTTGTCTAAGTTTTCTCGGTAAGATTATGCAATCTGGGTCATTCTTTATTTCCCTATCGACATTGGGATCACTCGCGAGCATTTCTAGGTAAGAGTTTAGCCCATCGGGCGAGCCACTCATATACACCATGAATATCAATGGACCCAAGACTGAACCCTGTGGCACACCACTGGTGACCCCACCCACTTGGAAAACACTCCTCTTGCCTCCTGTCCCCCACTTCCATCAAGGTAATCTTCCTCTGTTCAGTGAGGGATTCTATCCCCCGATTCCTTCCAATAATTCTATTTCCTTAACAATCTCTGGTGGGATACAGCATCAGAAGCTTTCTGGTAGTCCAGGAGAACACTATCTATCCGTCCATCCCTCATTAATCTAAATTGGAGTTCACCTCGGCACAGAAGTCTTGGAAGATTCGTGATTTACGACCCCCTTCTCCATGAGTCCATGTTGTCCCCCAGTAAGGTAGTTGCTACTAAGTACTCAACTGTTTGCTCTTTGGCAATCTTTTCCTGTGTTTTGCGCTAGTTAGCCCGACTGGTTTGTAGTTTAGCACGATTTTTCCGATTATATCCCTTAAAAGACGCGAACATATGCCGTCCTTCAAATCCCCGCACGAAACCAGAGATGACAGACAGAAATGGAGATGGAAGGAAGGAGTGAAAAAGGCTTTCAGAACCAGGGGCCTGAATATGCAGAAGGGTGTAAGGAGTGCATGGGATACAGTGGACTAGAGCACTGTGGTATACAGGGGGCAACGTGCTGTCAATAGACTTAACTTGGGCATATGAAGCAGCCGGGGAAAACGACGGATAGGTCTTTTAGGAGGCTGTGGATAAGGGGCTCTGGTTTTGTTGCATTATACACGACAGCTAGTGAGTGGATGTAAGGGACTGAGACCGTTCTTCGCCTGTTCCCGGCGCTGTAAGTAGCTAACGCGTGAAACAACGAGCCGGTAGAATATATATATATATATATATATATATATATATATATATATATATATATATATATATATATATATATATATATATATATATATATATATATATACATATATATATATATATATATATATATATATATATATATATATATATATATATATATATATATATATATATATATATTCACGTCAGGTAGTCAAAGTGCTGTGGTATTTCAACCAAGCTGCAAGGAAGCCAGACATGAGGACTGATTATAACGATCTCTTTGTGTGGATGTCAACATTTTCGGTTTAGTTCAACGTTCGCGCCGTTGTTCCAGGCAGGGCCGTGAAACTGGGTCAAGCAAGGGTCAGAGGTCACGAGCTGGGGGGGGGGGGGGGGGGGGGGGGGTCCAGCCCGCATCGCCTGCTGGCGGAACCTGTCTGTCCCCAACCCCGCGCCACCCGCCCGGCTGCCTTATATACCACATCCCAAGGCTCTGTGGCTACTACGTGGTGTTGGGTTACGGGAGACGACGGTCCACCATGTTCCAGGTGTCTCTACTGAGGGTCATGAACGGGTAAACCACTGTGGTTCACTTGACGTTATCCTTCCTCACGTGGGGTTAGACTCCCCGTGACACCATTTGAATCCCTTTGGGACATCGATGGTGCGATACTCGAAATACGAAGGGCGAGATTCTGTGTGAGCACGACAAGACGACCTTTTCAACCACCTCGCAACGATCCGACAGCACGACGGTGCGACCTTTGAACGCGACGTTGCAACCCCCTGAACACGACGAAGATGAGACTCTTGAACGCGACGGGGCGACATTTGAACACGACGGTGCGACCACTGAACCCGTACGGTAGATGATCCTTCAACACAGCGGAACGATTCGAAACCCATCCTTCAACACAGCGTCACGATCCTTCAGCACGACGGTACGATTATTAAGCACGAAGGACGGGACGACTCAACGATCGTACCGTCGCACTCAAGGGAGAGATAAGAGATAACACGACAGTCTAGTGAAGCAGTACTCTGTATGACACGCGGTTCAAAATAAGACTGTGTGGGCGCCAAGATGGATGGAATAGATGTCGAAGCAAACACGATGACCCAGCTATATCAAGTGGTGCTCAAACACACTGGTCCTCTCTCTCTCTCTCTCTCTCTCTCTCTCTCTCTCTCTCTCTCTCTCTCTCTCTCTCTCTCTCTCTCTCTCTCTCTGCTCCCTCCAGCTATGTCGCCCAGCTCCTCCATCCCGATACACAGCTCGGGAAGAAGCTATCTATTGCGCCACCCGCCGGCCACCACCGTCACCTCCCCACACACACACACACTACCATCACAACCACCTCGGGCCCATCCGCCATCGCACAGACCTCTACAATAACAGCCCCATCCACACCATTGTGAACATTCCTCAATGATCAGGAGACTGCCATCCCAGTGTTTGTATAAAGACTGCCTCTTTTCTTTCTCTCTTTCTTTTTAATCCACCACCAACTCTTTCACAGCCTCACCCTCTCTCTACATTGTGTGCATTTTCTCTGTATATTTTCAGCTCTTTGGCTGCAGGGAATTCAATAAACTGGTCATTATTTTTGTTTTCTATATTATTTCCATTATCAGCCTCTACCTCACACACTCAGCTGGATGCAAGCAGGGCCCTAATGAGCAGTTCACTAATTATTTATAGTTTAAGATCAGTATAGTTAAGAGATGTCTTCAGCATCAACGGATATGTCTTGTGCATAATACGAGCAGGACTCCAGATATGCTTCACATGCACAGTACGTAACAACACTATAGCCTAACACACAGGGTGTGTGTTCCTAAGATGGTTCTTAGAGGAAGTGGTCCAAGAACTAGTGATGTGGGGTACCTACCCTTACACAGGAACTAGAACTGTGAAGTACCTACCCTTACACAGGAACTAGAACTGTGGGGTACCTACCCTTACACAGGAACTAGAACTGTGGGGTACCTACCCTTACACAGGAACTAGAACTGTGGGGTACCTACCCTTACACAGGAACTAGAACTGTCGGGTACCTACCCTTACACATGAACTAGAACTGTGGGGTACCTACCCTTACACAGGAACTAGAACTGTGGGGTACCTACCCTTGCACAAGAACTAGAACTGTGGGGTACCTACCCTTACACAGGAACTAGAACTGTGGGGTACCTACCCTTACACAGGAACTAGAACTGTGGGGTACCTACCCTTACACAAGAACTAGAACTGTGGGGTACCTACCCTTACACAGGAACTAGAACTGTGGGGTACCTACCCTTACACAGGAACTAGAACTGTGGGGTACCTACCCTTGCACAGGAACTAGAACTGTGGGGTACCTACCCTTGCACAAGAACTAGAACTGTGGGGTACCTACCCTTACACAGGAACTAGAACTGTGGGGTACCTACCCTTACACAAGAACTAGAACTGTGGGGTACCTACCCTTGCACAGGAACTAGAACTGTGGGGTACCTACCCTTACACAGGAACTAGAACTGTGGGGTACCTACCCTTACACAAGAACTAGAACTGTGGGGTACCTACCCTTACACAGGAACTAGAACTGTGGGGTACCTACCCTTACACAGGAACTAGCACTTGTAAGTACATACCTTCCCCAACACAAGAGCCGGCACATTGTTCAAAGGAAACCACAAGAACTTAAGTATATACATATTTTCCAAAGCATCTCGGTGAAACGTCGGATTTCATCAGTGGAAATCCATGAGACAGCCTGGACTGAAATTCCCTCCTATGATCAAACTTACTTCCTCAGGGTGTCTATGAATCCTTTCATGCCAAGTAGGGGAAAGATAGAGATCTAGAATAAGGGATTAAAATGTAATCAAATACCCTGGAATATCTTCCAGCCCCCTAAGTGGACACTGTTAGATACCCAGTTGTCTTGTGTTCTCTCATGTAATGGTCATACTTCTTGATAAACTGCCCAGTAGCCATCATGCCTATGATATCATAGTGTTGGCAGAGCTAAAGCTGTTTCATTATATCTTTACGATGCCCAGTTGGGTAGCCATGTTTAATATCATTTGGTACATCTAGTCAAATGAAGTTCATATGGACAAAACCAACCGTATCCGCTCGTAACGTAATGGTATAACTGCCAGTTTTTACAGAATCATCAGTCGAGTTTCTAAAACAGTTTGAATATAACTTGCAAAAGATCTCTGTTTCAAAAAGCCTTTTTATCTATATTTCTTGGTAAAAAAAAGAAATCTTTCTCTTACTTTTTGTGGTTAGAAAGCCTTTCCCTTATAGATATTTCATGGATAATAGGATTCTTTCAGACAACCTGACACATTCCTACATACTTTTGCTTGTCAGTTCTTCAGAAAAAGGCCAATGTGGTAACTTACTCTTCCACTTTTATGTCTTTGGACACTTATGGAGTGGAGTTAATGTCTTTGGACACTTATGGAGTGGAGTTAATGTCTTTGGACACTTATGGAGTGGAGTTATGTCTTTGGACACTTATGGAGTGGAGTTATGTCTTTGGACACTTATGGAGTGGAGTTATGTCTTTGGACACTTATGGAGTGGAGTTATGTCTTTGGACACTTATGGAGTGGAGTTATGTCTTTGGACACTTATGGAGTGGAGTTATGTCTTTGGACACTTATGGAGTGGAGTTATGTCTTTGGACACTTATGGAGTGGAGTTATGTCTTTGGACACTTATGGAGTGGAGTTATGTCTTTGGACACTTATGGAGTGGAGTTATGTCTTTGGACACTTGTGGAGTGGAGTTATGTCTTTGGACACTTATGGAGTGGAGTTATGTCTTTGGACACTTATGGAGTGGAGAGCATCTTGCTCAGCCCTGGTCACAGCAGCTCGCCATGAATTCGTCCTTCGAATTGCGCTCCACGACTAAGGTGTGTCACATCACAGCTTGACAAAGTCACGCGTGTGTGTGTGTGTGTGTGTGTGTGTGTGTGTGATCAGCCACAGGAGTAGCGTCCTGGACCATCTGGGTGCCACATACAGAGCAGCTGGGTGAGTCGCACGACCAAAAAAATACTCGCTGCCATGTCTAAATACCAAGGTGGGTCATGACACACGGCGGTCGTATGAGACCTATCCAAGTGGCTGATTCCTCACCTCCGCAAATATCAACTATGCCTAACTCCCTCCATCCCTCCCTCCTCCTCTTCGGTCATCTTAAATGACCTATGACATCGGGTGACCTGACGACATCCCTCCTGTTGATCATCTGTTTGTTCATGAACCCTCCTCTTTGTTAAGTGTTTGTCTGTCGTGTCTTAGTGATAGACAGGAAGGTAATGTGGATTGAGGAGAAAGTCTGGTTTCTTGGATGAGGGCTTCTTGGACTATTTACCTTTTATGATTTCTTAATAATACTTAATAATACTTAATAATACTTCACCAGATTATCATGACTTTTGATCCAGTGAACATCATGACATCTCGTGAAAAACGCTCATGACATCACATTTGAAACTTGTGATATTTCATGTGAAGCTCATGACATGTGACCTCCCACTACGTAACATGTGGACTTCATGACGTCGCACACGAATCCCGTAACATCACGCGTGAACCACCGGACGTCACATGTGATCCCCTATTACATGTAGAACCTTGTGACATCACTTTAAAAACTCGTGACATCACATGCGAGACACTTGACAGAATTCCGTGACACTTATGATTTTACATGTGATTCTCATGCTATCACATATGAACGTAATAACATCACACTTGAACCTCACGGCATCACATGTGAACCTACTGATGGTGCATGAAAACCTCATGACATCGCGTGAGGAAATCAAAGCATCATGAGTGAACCTCTTGGCATCACATGTAAACCTCATGACATTAGATGTTAAATTCATGACATCTCATACAAGCATCATGACAATGCAAGTGAACCTCATGACTCCACATGTGAACCTCACGGCATCACATGTGAGCCTCATAACATCACATGTGAACCTCACGGCATCACATTGAACCTCATGAGGCCATAACTTGGTCATAGTCAGAATTGCACTGTCAAAGCAAAACAGAAGTTTTAGAACATCTTTCTCAAATCGTATAATCGACTCGGGTTCTACTTTTCTACTCTCGTGGCAGATGGAACTTGCGTTCTGAAATCAGTTCACCGGTTCCCTGACTTCAAATTATGCAAACGAGGAATTGAATAAACAAATAACCGAGTGAACGATTATGTGAATAGGCCACCCAATGAAAAGGATTTGAAGTGATTTATTATTCAAGTTCATAGCAAATGTAAAAAATAAGTGGTTAAGTGAACGGTTAATGAACTAAATGCGTAATTATGTGGATGGCTAATTGATGAAGGGTACGTAGGGAAATGTATTCCTATCTCAATGGTTTCTTGAGTGAATGAATTGTTGATATAGTTATCACGAAAATCTAGAGTGAATGACCAGACATCAAAGATTGATTGACAAGGTCAGTGTGTAAGCAAGAAACTGGACTTAGCAAGCGAAAAGATGATTAGCTAGGTATGTGATTAGATTTCATGCAGTAAGTAGACAAGAGAGCAGCGACATGATGGTAGATGAACAAACAAGGCTGGATCTCAACTGAATGGCAGCCAAATAGGTTTACATGTTGTGATATGGAGTTGCACAAGTTGATGAATTAAAGGAAAACAGTATGTCGGGTACATGGGAAGGGACAAAAAAATAAAGACCTGATGATTTATGACGAGGTTATGTGCTGGCGGACAGTACATAAGGGAAGGCTGATAAAAGAGGACCTGATGGTCTATGACGGGGTTATGCGCTGAAGGATAGCAATAGGATCCTATATTCCTAATCAGTATAGATGGAGACACGATCGATAGATATGAGGAGTTTATGATGAAAGATAGGATGGTATTTACAAGCATGTGAGGCTCGAAATGAGTGCTGGAAAGTAGACAAGCAGTGGTTAGAAGAGCATGAATGTTTACACACATTTGTTACAAGTTACACATATGTAATCCAATCACATGTATGTGGTACAATCACACATATGTGTTACAATCGCACATATGTATTACAATCACACACTTGTGTTGTAATATACGTGAAATCATTGACTATAAGTTATTGGACTGACCACAAGGTTAGATCACAGATCGCGAAGTTAGATCATTGTTCACGAAGTTAGAGAGTTAATCAATAAGCTAGAGAACTGATCGAGATATAATTGATCATGAAGTTAGATCCTAAATTGTTAAGTTAAAGCATTCATCGCGAAGTTAGACCACTGATCACCAAGTATGATCCATGATCTTGTAATTAGACCTTTTACATGAAGTTAGATCATTGATGACATAAATACGTAACGAATCGGGAAGGTTTGATTGACTGATCGCAAAGTTAGACACTTAATCGTAAAGTCAGTTAGTTGATCGCAAAGTTAGATGATTGATTGCGAAGTTAGATCGTAAATCGTGACGCCGGATCTTTGATCACGAAGTTATCTCATTGATTACGAAGTTAGATAATCATTCGTTATGCCAGATCACTGATCACAAAAATAATTCCGTCACGAAGTTGAATAACTGATGGCAAAGTCAGATCACTGATCGCAGATTTAGAAATAACTGATCATCGCGAAGCTTGAAGAGAAAATAGAGAGAGAGAGAGAGAGAGAGAGAGAGAGAGAGAGAGAGAGAGAGAGAGAGAGAGAGAGAGAGAGAGAGAGAGAGAGAGACGCGGTTTGTACTTCAAAAGCAAACGAGAAATGAGAGAGAGGGGGGGAGACACTCTGATGCGAACTGGTGAAGAAGATCTTGAGAAAGTTAAGGAGGCAAGCCATACATACACATACAGCTTTACTGTATGACGACAACAACAACAGTGGACGTAGAACCTCGTCGTGGATCAGATTGTGTGAAAGGACACCATAGGGGAGGGTCGACGTTTCCACACCATGGTACCTAATCATTGACCGTCGACTGCCTGGACCATCCGCTATGAATAACGATATCATCCACAACTTCCGAAGTAACAACAGTCCCTTAGGAGACAACCGACTCGAAGTCTGCCACTTAGGAAAAGACTGTGCCTATGGGAGCGACCAAGTTGATGTCCGCAACTAAGGAAGAAGACGGCTTTACGGAAGGCCAAGCAGCCCACGATTACCAACCTCCCATGACAGTCAATCAACCTTTCTCTCTCTCTGCCGTTAGATTTGCCGTACTTCTCGCTAACGTGAGGCCCTTGTAGACGAAGGGCCCCGCCTCTGTGAGCCTACCTGCTCAGCAGGAGGTTGAAGACCTCAGAGAAACGGAGAGAAAAAAAAAGGTCGTATCCATAAACATTATCTACAGCAACCTGGAGCGTAGACTCTATGAGATATGGACATTGCCCTACGAGAAATGAACCACTGTACAGATACGAATTATTGCCCTACGAGACATGAACCGTTACTCTACGAGACATGGACCATTGCCTTAAAGAGAAATGAACCATTCTACAGGATATGAACCATTGTCCAACGTGACATGAACCATTGCCCTAGGAGAAACGAACCATTGACCTGGAAGATACGAACCACTGCCCTAGGTGACACGAATCATTACCATACGAAACACGAACCATGGTCCTACGAGACACGAACCATTACCCTACGAGACACGAACCATTGCCCTACGAGACACGAACCATTGCCCTACGAAACACGAACCATTGCCCTACGAGACACGAACCATTGCCCTACGAATTCTTAGCCTTGCCCTAAAACGAAACACGGACCATTGCTATATGAGCCACAAACCCGCGAGACATGAACCTCCATTGCCCTGTGAGACATGAATAAGTATGTTGCCATGACGACCACACACACACACACACACACACACACACACACACACAGAGTCGACCCCTCACCACTCTCTCACAAGGAGGTGGCCCTCACTAATATGTGATATATACACATATATTTCTTAGATTAGCAATATCATATTATGTGCACCCAAAAATATCAAGCGTTCAAAACACAAAGTGATTCTGTAACTCACAGACGCTATAGGGTGGGTTAGAGTAAGTTAGGTCAGGTTAGGTGAGAATAGATTAGCTTAGCTTAAATTAGGTTAGGTTTAGTTAGGCTATGGTTAGGATACGTTACGCTAGGCTAGGCTATGTAAGCTTAGCTAAAACTTAGGTTAGATAAAGTGAGATTTAAGTTAGAGAAGGTTAAGTTAGGTTAAGTGAGGTAGGGTAAGGTAATAGTTAGCTAGGAATAGGCTAAATTACCTAAACTTAAGTTAGGGGACGTTACGTAAAAATTGGCAAGGTTAAACTAAGTTTAGTTAGGTTAGGATCGTGTTTTCAAGATTTTTAATGGTACGCACAATGTCTTTCTGGTGTCTTTATCAACTTTATCTTAACCCCGACGACTTCAGTGGCATCATGTTAACCCCGCCGACTTCCCTGCGCCCAGGCTGACTTCATGTTAGCCTTACCGACTTCATTGCGCCCTCACTGACTTTCTGTTAGACTTCGCTGACTTTCTGTTAGCCCCATCGACTTCACTGACTTCCTGTTAGACCCATAGACTTCACTGACTTCCTGTTTGCCCCATTGACATCACTGACTTCCTGTCAGCCCCATTGACATCACTGACTTCCTGTTAGACCCATGGACTTCACTGACTTCCAGTTAGCCCCATTGACATCACTGACTTCCTGTTAGCCCCACAGACTTCACTGACTTCCCGTTAGCCAAACTGACTTCACTGACTTCATATTAGCCCCACCGACTACACTGACTTCCAGTTAGCCTCACTGACTTCCAGTTAGCCTCACTGACTTCCAGTTAGCCCCACTGACTTCACTGGCTTCCCGTTAGCCAAACTGACTTCACTGACTTCCTGTTAGCCCCACTGACATCACTGACTCTATTAGCCCCATTGACTTCACTGACTTCCTGTTAGCCCCCACCGACTTCACTGACTTCCCGCTAGCCCCACCGACTTCACTGACTTCATGTTAGCCCCACCGACTTCATTGTGCCATTGCCAACATCACAGTGCTCTACCGACCTCAGAAGTCACATGCTGGCATATGGAACATGACCTGATCTGAGCCACGCAGGAGCCAGGTACAACAGAACGGTACACATCAGGTACAACAGAACGGTACACATCAGGTACAACAGAACGGTACACATCGGGTACAACAGAACGGTACACATCAGGTACAACAGAACGGTACACATCAGGTACAACAGAACGGTACACATCAGGTACAACAGAACGGTACACATCGGGTACAACAGAACGGTACACATCAGGTACAACAGAACGGTACACATCAGGTACAACAGAACGGTACACATCAGGTACAACAGAACGGTACACATCAGGTACAACAGAACGGTACACATCAGGTAAAACAGAACGGTACACATCAGGTACAACAGAACGGTACACATCGGGTACAACAGAACGGTACACATCAGGTACAACAGAACGGTACACATCAGGTACAACAGAACGGTACACATCAGGTACAACAGAACGGTACACATAACATATAGGTAAATTGTACGTATGAGGTGCAACAGAGGAGTATACACACAGAGAGGGTACACCTAAGGTGTAACAGAGGGATATACACAAAGTAAAATAGAAGGTTATACATAAGTTACAAAAAGAAGGATATACCCAGCGAAAAACAGATGAGCATATATATAAGATGCAAGAGAAGGGTATACATAAGGTACAAGAGAAGGGTGTACATGAATTACAAAGAGAAGGGAACACCTAATATAAAACAGATGAGTGCACATAAGATACAACAGAAGGGTATACATAAGGTACAACAGAAGAGTATGCATAAGGTACAACAGAGGGTTATGCATGAGATACAACAGAGGGGTATACATAAGGTACAACAGAAGAGTATGCATATGGTACAACAGAGGGTTATGCATGAGATACAACAGGGGGTATACATAAGATGCAACAGAAGGGTATACATAAGGTACAACAGAAGGGTACGCATCAGGTGCAATAGAAAAATTATTGCACCTGATGCGTACCCTTCTGTTGTACCTTATGTATACCCCCTGTTGTATCTTATGTATAACATTCTGTTGTATCTTATGCACACTCTTTTGTTGTACCCTATGTATATCCTTCTGTTGTACCTTATGTATACCCTTCTGTTGTATCATGCATACTCTTTTGTTGTACCCTATGTATATCCTTCTGTTGTATCTTATGTATACCCTTCTGTTGTATCTTATGTATACATAAGTTACAACGGAAGGGAATACATAAGGTACAACAGAAGAGTATACACAAGGAATCGCAGAAGGTATGCATACTGTACAACAGATGGGTATACACAAGGTATAAAAGAAGTTTTTACATAAGGTATAACAGAAGAGTATACACAAAGTAGAACAGAAGGGTATACATAAGGTACAACAGAAGGGTATACATAAGGTACCACAGAAGGGTATGCATAAGGTACAACAGAAGGGTAGACATAAGGTACCACAGAAGGGTAGACATAAGGTACAACAGAAGGGTAGAAATAAGGTACCACAGAAGCGAACACATAAGGTACAACAGAAGGGTATACATAAGGTACCAAAGAAGGGTATACATAAAGTACAACAGAAGGGTATAAATAAGGTACCACAGAAGGGTATGCATAAGGCACAACAGAAGGGTATACATAAGGTGCAACAGAAGGGTATGCATAAGGTACAACAGAAGGGTATGCATAAGGTACAACAGAAGGGTATACATAAGGTACAACAGAGGGTTATACAGTATACATTAGGTACAAATAGAAAAGTACACCTAAGGTAAAACAGAAAGGTCTACGTATGGTACACAAAAGGTACACCAGCAGGGCACACGTAAAGTTGAAACGGAAAGGTACACAGAAGGTATAACAATAAGGTACACGTAAGGTACAATGGAAGGGTACACATAAAGTACAACAGAAGGGTACATATAAAGTGAAACCAGAAGGTGAAACTTACAACAGAAGGGTACGCATTACGTTACAACAGAAGGGTACGCATTACGTTACAACAGAGGGGTACGCATTACGTTACAACAGAAGGGTACGCATTACGTTACAAGAGAATGGTACGCGTTACAATAGAAGGGTACGCATAACGTTACAACAGAAGGGTACGCACACGCTACAAAAGAAGGGAACGCATTACGTTACAACAGAAGTGTACGCATAACGTTACAAGAGAAGGGTACGCATAACGTTACAACAGAAGGGTACGCACACGTTACAACAGAAAGACATGCATAACTTTACAACAGAAGGGTGCGCATAACGTTAAAACAGCAGGGTACGCATAACGTTACAACAGAAGGGTTACCATAACGTTACAACAGAAGGACATGCATAACTTTAAAACAGAAGGACATGCTTAACTTTAAAACAGAAGGGTTGCTATAACGTTACAACAGAAGGCTTACCATAACGTTACAAGAGAAGGACATGCATAACTTTAAAACAGAAGGGTTACCATAACGTTACAAGAGAAGGAAAAGTAATAACGGATAGATACACATATGGTACAGAGAGAAGGGTACATATCAAGGTACAACGGAAGGGTACGCTTAAGGTACAGCAGAAGGGTACACATTCCCAGACGGGTAAGCCCTGAAGGTCTCCATACCCTGTAGCTTTAAGACGTAATTCGCAAGTGTTTGTACTCACCATTTCTTTTTTTGTTTTGTTTTGTTTTATTTGTACGTTGGGCATGAGTTTTTGTTAGACTGGTACTTTCGATGGTGTTATATTTTGTGTTTATTTGCCTGCTTTAGTATGGTTTGGGTAGGAGAAGGTGTCTAAGTGGTTTGGGTAAGAGAAGGTGTCTTGGTGGTTTGGGTAGGGGAAGGTTTCTTGGTGATTTGGGTAGGAGAAGGTGTCTTGGTGGTTTGGGTAGGAGAAAGTGTCTTGATGGTTTGGGTAAGAGAAGGTGTCTTGGTGGCTTGGGTAGGAGAAGGTGTCTTGGTGGTTTGGGTAGGAGAAGGTGTCTAAGTGGTTTGGGTAAGAGAAGGTGTCTTTGTGGTTTGGGTAAGAGAAGGTGTCTTGGTGGTTTGGGTAGGAGAAGGTGTCTTGGTGGTTTGGGTAGGAGAAGGTGTCTAAGTGGTTTGGGTAAGAGAAGGTGTCTTGAGGTTTGGGTAAGAGAAGGTGTCTTGGTGGCTTGGGTAGGAGTAGGTGCCTAAGTGGTTTGGGAAGGAGTAGGTGCCTAAGTGGTTTGGGTAGGAGAAGGTGTCTTGGTAAAGGCTTGCGTTTCTTTGCTGAACATAGATCCTGTTTTGACTTATATTTACGTTTGACTTTATTTGTTATGATGGAATGTGATTTGCCTCTCGTCCGGTCGGCCATTTATACTCTCTCCCTTCCAAAGTTCGTGCTTGTGTCTTTGTTTCTCTGATTACCGCGTCCACCAGCTGGATGTAAATAATCAAGTGTGTTTCCTTGTCTTTCTTCATTTCCGGTGTCACAATGTTGTCGCTGTGGTGCAACTGTACAGAGCAGCGCAACAGAGGTCTTAAGGCTTGGCTTGGCCTTAAAGGATTGAACATATATCGCCATCACTCCACAATAAGGGGTTTATCGCCATATATCGCCAACCCAACACCCAGTCTTAAGAGACTAACCCGCGTATATCGCCACCACTCCACAATAAGGGGTTTATCTTCATATATCGCCGACACCCAGTCTTAAAAGGCTAACCTTCATATATCGCCAGCACTCCACAATAAGGGGCTGATCTCCATATATATATCACCAACACTTAATATCAAATAGCTAACCTTTGCGTATGGGCGGCTACTCCAAGGCAAACACCTGTTCCTTACACATAGCCATCCCTCAGCCTTGTAGGGACTCTAAATTCCACTAAAGAGTATATATATATATATATATATATATATATATATATATATATATATATATATATATATATATATATATATATGTATTGTACTATTAACGAATTCTTTCGCTCTATTCATAATAATGTGTTTGAATTAAAGCTGGGAATTACTTTCATTCGCTCACGATTAAAGGGTATGTTTCTGTACAGAATTGCATGAGTGTTCAAGAGATGGGCGGGGGGGAGGCAACGCACGAGCGTAAAACTCCCTCCCCGTACAGTATATATAGATACTTACAGATAGAGAGAGAGAGAGAGAGAGAGAGAGAGAGAGAGAGAGAGAGAGAGAGAGAGAGAGAGAGAGAGAGATTACCTAAGTAAGGGACACTACGATCTTAGCGAAAGGACGTCATGTGTAAGGAAACTCTCAGGGTTCTATGAAGGAGGGAGCTCCGCTCCGCTGTAGGCAGAAGCGTTGAGTGGTTTGTTTATATCTGGGCTGCCAGAACGGCATTTGAAACTGTACCACACGGGAAGGCTGATTAAGAAGCTGGAGCACCAGGCAGGAGTGAATGGCAGGAGACTCATTCGATGAACTGAAGGAGAAGAAGAAAAAAAGGGATGTATGATGGAGGAGCTTTCTCAAAATGAGTTGAAGATACTAGCGGAGTGCCGCAAGTTTCTATTCTGGGATCTTCATTCTTTTATACATACATAAATGGTTTGCCAGAGGGTACGGAGATCCTAACTGAATAAGGTTTGCAGATGATCCAAAGGTCCTGAAGGGGAGAGCGAAAAGAGAAGGGAGATTGCATCAACCCACAAGAAGACCGAGACACTCTCCAAAGTTAGTCTGACACATGGTTGATGACACTCAGCGTCTAGGAAAGTATTGAGCACGGATCACTAGAAAAGGAGACCTCAATATGGAACTCATCCAGCGGGAAACTTTTCATTCAGGAATCTATATATGAGAGAGACTTTGTTCTTAATCTGTCGCCAGAGCTCTACATTTGGAGAACAGCTGAAGATGACCAATGGTCTACAGGGAAATATTAGAACAGCATTCAAGTACATGGATAATAAACTATTCAGCAAGCTGTTTACATCCTACATTAGGCCAAAATTCACAAATATTGTTCTAAAGTTTGGTCACCACAACTGAAGAGGCACAAAGAAAAGAGTTATCGGAATTAAGAGAGGTTATTTATAGGGGAATGCTACAGACCTTAGATTTGTCCACCATGGAAGAGAAATGGGGGAGGCGTTACTTGATTAAAACCTTTCAGTTTTTGAATCAGGTTGATGACGTACATAGTACACAGTTCTACGAATGATACAGGGACAGAACGACCAGAGGCCATAACCTGAAATCAACTTGTCAGAAAAGGATGTAAAGAAGTACTTTTTATAGTACAAACATTTATATAACTATCTAAAGGAGATAATAGTACTTGTGGACAGCATCCGGAGTTTTAGAAAATTGTATGAGAGTAGACAATTTTGAAATTTTGTAGCCAAACGAAAGTAAAACTCCCTCCCCGTACAGAATTAACACGTAACCAAGCAATCACACATGAGAGTAAAGACATGGTACATATATACAGGATAAGAGACGGGGTACCATGGGTGCAAAACCTTCTCCCCGTAACACACAAATGATCATCATATGAAAAGTGTCATCGTATGGTAAAAGAAATTACGGAATTGAGGTATACATTCATAGGGCTTGATAACAAATCAAATTACTCGACGGAATGTAACCCCAAAAAAAGAAAAAAAAAAAGCGCGGACGCAATTAATGAAAAGAGTTTAAGAAAAAGATCAGAAGAATGTTCTTTTTTTTTTCAGGATGTCTTAAAGAGAGAGAACAACAAAGAAATAATGACCACAACACATCAACCAGCGACCATTGATGACAGTAGTGGGGAACAGGAGTAGACTTTGGGCCTGATGAGCAGAAAGAGAAGGGAAGGCATTGACTGATGTAGAGGAACAGAGACATGGGGAAGCCTGAAACAGAGGCACGGGGGAAATTATCAGTCGAAGTTGTTGAATAATATGGACTTTACGAGACAGAACAATCAGAGAAAAAGAAATCTGTAGAACTCTGTGTATGAGAAAGGGACTTGGGAGTCGACATTGTACCTAGCCATTTGCCAGAGTCGCGCCTCAGGACAGAAGTGGAGGAGAGAAACTATCCACTGGCAAGCGATAGAATCGCATTCCTGTACATGGATAAGGAGATATTCAGCCTCAGTTCATGTTGGCAACGACAGAAATCATAGATAAAACCAGAGTCACGAAGGTTGACACCGAGACACAGCAGGAGCCAGGTAAGAAATGGGTTGCGCCACAGCTAAGAGCATGAGTGAAGCAGGAGGAAGAGTTTTGGACTAGGAGACGATATTCTAGCCATACAGGAGAGGAAAGGGTGTAGATGGAAGAGTACTGTTGGCTTTAGACACGCCAAATACAAATTTCTGCGAAAAGTAACAAAGAAAATTTGTACATGTAGTGAAGTTACAAGGGAACGCCCGGTAGTTACTGCCTACAGTGTGGAGTTATGTAGTTATAAAACTTATGAACAAGTAAGTTTTATATCAAAAATGATAAACGTTAGGAAGGAAGAGAAAGAAAACGGGAAACAAAGAAAACGGGAGACATCAAAAGAGGCCCAAGGGGGAGAACTACACCCGCCAGTACCTCAGTGAGGTCAGGAATGTTTAGTAATGAGGTGAGGATGTTAGACTGAAAACAACCTATGCAAGTCCAGATGGATTAGCAGTAACAAAGAACATCTGACGATCAAGGATCGAATTAGGGGAAACTAACCTAATAGTGATAGAGCAATGGAGACGAAACCTACTAAAGACGTAAGATCTTGCTTATTCTAGCCGTAGGGATACGTGATCAAAAAGGAGGGGTAGATAAAACAAAGGGGGAGGGGGGCGCAATAGCTCTCTTTAAAAGGAAGAGCCTCAAATCTCAAGGGATACTGGCTTTATGAGGAGGAGCCCTAATTTTCAAGGGGGGTACTGGAAGTTGGCCGATCCAGACAATATGTATCATGGGAAAAGAAGCGGTAATTGCGGGAAAGAACCGCATACCTCTGATGACTATTCATAGTCCTGAATTAAAAAAAAAAGAACCGAATGAACTTGACCAAATATATATACATACATAACGAAGGAAAGGTTACGATGGCACACGAAGCAATGCAACACGTTCGTAGTTCTCACAGATGATGAAGAACTCAAAATGGGGCGATTTGAATCTGAGAGAAACTTAGATTCTTGTGAAGACAAGTTCTCGAGAGTGTTTACTGGAAGAAAAGATTTTGTGTATCACTAGTCCCTAAAAACACCAAGAATCAGAGGGGCTGATACATCATCGTAAATGGGGCTTGATTTACGCACACCATATTGTGATATTGGGAATATCACATGTGCTATTGGGAATACCACATGTGATATTGGGAATACCACATGCGATACACCAACCGGGAAACGTGATTATGTAATAGGGTTTCATGATGGGGTAAACGAGGACAAAGAATTAAAGAAAATGAAACCAGATTGAAAGAAGAGATACGATCGTGGAAACTATGCAGGACTAAATACTTTCTATGGGATTGTGTTGACAGGGAAATGGGGTTCAGTAGTCATAACACAGTTCACTGATGTGGAAGGTTCTGCGAAATTTACAGTGGAGTAAGAACACTGGTCCCTTTAGCTTGAAATTAGAGAGATGGTTCAAATAAAAGAGAGATTTGTGGTTCAGTGAAAGTTACGCAAAACCGAACGAGCTTAGGGATGTACTTAGGAAGATATATGGGTAACACTACAGCCAGCCAACATTTGAGAGATGAGGAGAGAAGGGTCAGCGAAACTTTGAAAAGAATAAAGTGGAGAAGGCAAGGGATAATCTGAAACTTTTCCAGAATTTCATCCGGAGTAAATTGTCAGTTAAAGAGCAGCGAATCAGGCTACGGCAGGCAGATGAGAGTTGCTGTAGGTGATGTAAAGATATGCCAAGAGATGCATAGAAAAGAGTTCAGAGACGGCGAAGAGATACATGAAGAGTTCAGAATTGTTTTCACAAAGGATCATCACTCTCGAGCCCCGACATTAATAAGATTAAAACATATATAGAAAGGACACTCTTAACAGACTGCTGAAGAACCTTGATTATACAATATAGTGAACATGTATGATGAAAAAGTTTAGCAGCAGATGTTATCCATTTGGATTTTCAAAAAGCATTCGATAAAGTTCCTCATTAAATGTTACTTGTAAATTTAAAATCATATGGTATATAGACGGGGTTGTACTTCGGTAGCTGAGAAAATGGGTTGACTAGCCATCACAATAGATCAGTGATGAACGCTCACGGCCCAGAGGGGTTTGACGGTACACAAGTGGTGGACTACAAGAATCCTTCTTGGGACCGGTGCTCTTTCTCACACATATCAGTGATATGGATAATGGCTCCGTCGTAAGGTGGCGAAATTCACAGACGATACCAGGCTGGGAGATAAATCTCCATCTGAAAACTGAACGTCTTCTGATTCCAACTAAAGAGACAAACTGATGAACTTAGCGCATACGTACTAAACGAATTTCAACGTTGTTAAGTGTAAAGTGTCGCATATGTGTGGTACAAACGAAAAGACAAGAATACAGAATGATTTCTGTTGAGCTGCAAAAGGTAAATGAGGGAAAATGACTTAGGTGCGATGATGTTAGATGACTTGATGCCAAATTATCAATGCAAAGAAGTGATACAAACAAGGGCGAAGAAAATTTCATGGGTTCATTGGTCAGGGGGATATCGATTTTAAATCTAGGGAGATTAACCTCACACTTTGCAGTCCACTGATACGCCCCCACCCTGAGATAATTTGTGTATAGTTTTGGTCATTCCTACTTGAAAAAAAAAAAGAGGCATGGTAGAGCAACCAGGATGATTCCCGAACTAAGCAACAAATCCTATGAGAACCGACAAAATGACCTATATTCATTTAGCTTCTAAAAGATTAAGAGACGATCAAATACACAGGTGTTGAAAATCATCAAAGGTTTCCATATCATCGATCAAGCTGCTACTTAAGATGTGATCCGTCTAATTTTCACTCGTAGTGACAGATATAAACTCATGGGCAAAGGTTTTTCACCTCGAGCGAGGCAAAGTACTTTTTCTTCAACAGAATTTTCAACATTTGGAATGATTGACCAATGAGAGCGCTTGAAAACACGACAAGAATGATTGACCAATGAGAGCGCTTGAAAACACGACAAGAATAAACGTAATAACTAATTCGTATCATATTCACGGCCGACATTACGGTATTTGCGCTTCCGTAGTTACGTGACGTGAACATTTTGCATCAGGTTTATCTCTTTGGAAACATCTGTATATATATATTTCTACAAACTAACTCGAAAGGAACCAGTGGTCTGTTGGTGTTCAGTTCCCATGTAATCTTTTGTACAATGCTTATGGACCTGATGAAGTTACTTCATGAGTCATGAAGTTGGCAAACACGCTCGACGAGCTACTTGAAATATTTTTCAATATGTCGATGGTGGAAGATCAAATACTAAGAGAATGGAGAAAGGCAAATGTCATATATATATATATATATATATATATATATATATATATATGGCAGGAACAGATGAAGAATGGCCTCATTTGCTCATGTCCACTTGCAAGCCATCATGTACAGTGCACTGATATCAGAGCTCCTTTTCCACAGCCAAATCCCGTCAACCTTTCTGTAGTTTATCCTACCCATTTCGTATACCCTGGATCAGCCTTCCAACGGCACATCTCCCCCTGTATACCACATCACTTCATTTAGCTCTATCCCAAACACACCGCACGTCCTCCTGCAAGTTCAAGCCGATTCACTCTCCTCCTTATCCTTGTTTCCTGCACTTATAACACGTACGCCCTCTTAGTCACACTCTCTGTTCACTCTCTCTTCTCACTCATCCTCTCCGAATATCCTATTCATTTCAGTATACCCTCTTCTTACTGCCACACCTCTCTCTTACCTTACCATTTCCTCCTAGATCAACTCTACGCAACATCATAAGTTATCCTCAAGCATTTCCAACACGTCTACCCTTTTTCCTACAAATTTCATTCATGGCCCATGCCTTGCATCCATACAGCACCGCTGGGACTACTATAACTTCAAACATACACATCTTTCCTTACGCTCCCCAATGCATTCAGGCCCTCAGCCCTCACATACTCTACGGCTTACTTCAGCTTCCATGGTTCCTCAACCAGGTATCTAAAAGACTCCACTTCCTCCAGTTTCTCTCCATTCAAAGTCACACCCCAACCAACCTGTCTTTTTCTCCTGCTAAACTCTATAGCTTTAATCTTATTCACTTTAACTCTCAACTTTCTCCTTTAACACGCTCGCCCAGACTCAGACGCCTGCTTCTGCGGTTTCTCACTTAAGTCTGCCACCAGAGCCGTGTCATCAGCAAATTGCAACTGACTCATCTACCTACCGACCCCCACCTCACCCTCACACTTTAAACTCGCCCCTCCCTCCAAGTCCCTTACCTCTACCTTCCTTCCCAACCTATCCATAAACAGATGATACAGACATAGTGATATCACACGCCCTTGATGCTGAGCCATCTTTACCTTGAACAACTCCTCTCTCCCTGCACGCACATTTGCCTTAATCTCCTAATGAAAACCCTTTGCTTTATATATATATATATATATATATATATATATATATATATATATATATATATATATATATATATATATATATATATATATATATATATATAGTTATCACATACATCTTAAGAACTACCTGCTTAACAACCATAAGCGCAGCGGAGGTTCATTGTCATAATACTATGTAATTCTGTACTATGACCATCATCGTCAGGGAGGACAAGAATAGACCATCGCTAGATAAAGCTAGACTGGCGCTATTGACGAGGAGAACCCAGCCAAGTCTACACATATAGAAGGCCAGAGTGACACCATCTCAGGAAGGACGGGACTAGATCTAGCCATGGCTTAGGATACCTACACGTAATCCACCATCAGGACGTACCAGACTTGGACCATTGTCAGTAGGTGTTGTGACCGTACTCAGTCAGGGGAGGCCGGACTGTGACCACACCCGGGGAGGATCGGACTCTGGCCGCACTCAGGGAGGTACGTCCAGACTGAGAACACACTCGGGGAGGACCAGACTGCCACAGTTAAGAGGGAGGACTAAACAGGATATAAGTCAGGTTAGGTCAGACGGGGTATCATCACCAGGGACGAACCTATCAAGCACCATCGTCAGGGACCCTACAGACCAGAGCAAACCTACCGTCATGGAAGACCAACAAATGCAGACTATCACAATCTGGAAAGACCAGATTCGAACCATAGTCAAGGACATGACCTGGCTAAAGAATCACCACATAGGTACCAGATAAGCAACACACTCGGGTAGGACAACGCGAGAACCCTCTCGAGGAGGAACCTCACCTAGGCCATCGTTCGGAGGACTTGACTGACGCTGTCATCGGGAAGGGCCAGACTATAGAGCTGTAACCAGTGAGAAGTAGACGAGGACAATCGCTAGGGAGGAACAGACTGTCCTTGTCTTCAGGGAGAACAGATTGTGACCACCGTTAAAGTAAGGTCAAGACTTGGAGCAGCCGTGAGTGGAGGACCAGGGTGGCGAAATCATTACGAATGGGCGGACTATGACGGTCAACTATGGAAGACCAGATGAGCACAATTATCATCCGGATGAATAAGACTGGAGCGAGCTACCACCGCTCACGAAGGAACCAGCCGTACACCATCGTCAGGTAGGACCACAATGGGTGTATCCTCGGGGTAGCGCAGACGTACCGGCCACTCCTCCGTCAGGAGAAGCGGGTCAGAAACATCATAAAAGAGGAGACCCCCCCCAAACTAGAACTACTCTGATGGATGATGTAAAAACCATCATCATCCAAGACCTAAGATGCCAGTGAGGTCAACAGACCCTCGCCGAAGGGAAAAACTATAATAAAAGTGACACTGACATTAAGGAATGCCCAACTACACTCATCTCCAAGGAGAGGAACACATCAGACCATCTTCAGGAACCTTAAATCCTGCACCAAGACCAGTGGAGAACCAGAGTTTACACCGCCGTCAGGATGAACCAGACAAGGAGGACCACCTTACTCAAGGGGGACCAGACTAACAACACCGTCCTTGGAGGATACCACTCTACCAGACGTGAAGTGTGACCAGGCTAGTGCCATCGTTACGTAGAACCATACAAGTACCATGGCCAGGGAGGAGGACAGGCACGAGTACGATGGTCGAGGAGGACAAGGACTCCGATACCATCGTCAGGGAGGACCGCTCTTTAGCATGGTCGTCTCCAGGGTTATATCAGATTGTGAACCAACGAACCAACAGACATAAACATAGCATTGGAACCACACTACAATATGTATTTCCCAGTTACCCTACACGCTCAAGAAGAAAATGAGAGAGAGAGAGAGAGAGAGAGAGAGAGAGAGAGAGAGAGAGAGAGAGAGAGAGAGAGAGAGAGAGAGAGAGAGAGCCGCTGGGGTGAAGGGAAGACAAGAGGAACGGAGCCAATGATGGATTCTGGGGAGAGGCATTGTGAGACTTGGGGTGATGAGGGACGTGCGTCATGAGAGGAACCTGAAGCTGCAGCGGTGGTGTTGGTGCGGTAGAGAGGCGAGGCTGGAGGCTGCTCATAGGAGAGGTGACGGGGAGTCTGCCTCACTGCCCAGGAGACTACTGTCTCTCACCAACCTTATCCTCGCGTGTCTCGCTCACACACTCTGAAGGCAAAGATCAACGCAGTCGATCCAACCATGGTCGTGAGGCACTCACAAAGGCGTCTCAAGTAGATCTGTACGTACACGTGCGCGTGGCGAGGGATGCGTGTATGTGTGTGTGTGTGTGTATACCGCACGGAAGATGGTAGTTTCCAGTGTTGGAGCTGATACTCAGGTGGTCAGCCGTGCATATCCCTACAGTGGCCACAGGACTGAGGATTTGAGGATCAATAGGAAACAACGTGAGGAGCCCCACACACACACTAACAACAATGGAGCCGCTTGGTCATTCCTCACCCACCCAAACATTGCCTTAAAACTTCAACTTTAAACTTTGCACATACGTCACACGTCCAGAGGAGAGGAAAAATATAAATAAGTTAGATCTGTCGTGTGTGTGTGTGTGTGTTTTTTTTTATCTTTTTCGTTCAGAACTTTCCAAGCCCACCAGAGTCTTCACCTCTATAATAAGAATATATTAATATCATGCACAAAAATGCTTCTTCCATGCGGAGGAAAAAAATAATAAGCAAAACATTTTGAAATCGAGTCAGTACAAACGAGATCAGATGCACAAAACTGGAAGTGTTAAAACGTCAGCGGTATTCACGAAAGCTGTGGGGTGAGGGGATGGGAAGGTTCACTATGGAAGAAGCTACAACAAGAAAGTGAGAGATGAAAAATTTCCACCTTATTCTGTAGCAGGAGATCGACTGGTCGAGGGCAGCAGCAGCGGCGGTGCGTGCACACACGTCGACGGTGTGAGGAGGTGCTGGGGGGGGCCTGGGCTGGTGCCGCCGCTGGGAGCTCCTGCCGCGGTCCAGGTCCTCCTGTGGCACCTGCCAAAGGACGCTGGCTGTCGTGGCACACCCGAGAGAGAGAGAGAGAGAGATATCCTGTAGTAGTGCACTCTGTGCTCTTGATCAGCACCGCCGCCGTCGGTCTCAGATCTTCCCAGGTCCTTGCTTTAGAGTGTCCTCGGACGCCCCCCTGTGAAGCACTCACTAATTTGCCACCGCTCGCTCGCTCTCCGGAAGTGCGTTCTTCACCTCCCTCTCTTACCTCCGTGGGAAGCGGTTGTCGCTGCTGGATCATTCCCCCGGCGGTGTTTTCGGCTTCTAGATCACTCGTGGTAGGGCCCAGGGCCACGGGCAGGCCCTCCTAGAGAGAGAGAAAGGGTAGCCTCGGATATCCCTTTGGTCGATGGGAGTCTGGGCTGACGGTGAAGGTCATGGAGCCATGGCCGGCAGTGTGTATGGCTGGCTCCTGTGGCTGTGGCGACTCACTTGTGGCGAAGGGTGATGGCGGGCCCAGCAGCTGTGTGTGTGTGTGTGTGTGGGGCCCGACGGTGGCGGTGACGATGGCAAAAACAACATGGACGAGGGACCGCTTCCTCCTCCTCCTCCTCCTCCTCCTGCAGCCCCGTTGTGTGACGTGCTGACTACACCACCACGCTGGCTAGCCAACCAGCCAGCCAGCCAGCCAGCCACCATTACCACCACCACCCATTGCTTGTCGCTGCCACCAAAAGCACTCACTGTGTCTTCACACTGTGTTCTTTCCAATGTCTAGGACCGAGGAGGATCCACGGCTCCAGCTGTGCACGGGGGACCCTGCTCCTCACTACTGGCGGAGGCCAGAGCGACTCGGGCAAAACGTGGGGACTGTTTGGTTTGAAGCTAGCGCCTTTTTGCGGGGTAAGCGCTGCTCCGAGAGGCTGAGTGACGTAGGAATGACGTCCTTGGCTGGGCCGGGCGTGACGTCAGAAGGCAGATGGTGACGTCAGCAGCGAAGCAGCCGATACCGTGCGTGAGATCTCGGATTATTTGGTTTGACAAAAACGCTAAAATTAGATTTACAAAACTATTCATCTTGCTCCAGGTAATCACTTTCTTTTGGCGATCCGTATGAATAAAAAAAAAAAAAGAGTTACGTAGGTCCGTGTCTCTCTCTCTCTCTCTCTCTCTCTCTCTCTCTCTCTCTCTCTCTCTCTCTCTCTCTCTCTCTCCGGCTGTATATCAAAGGATAAAAGAAAATGGCTCCGTCAGCGGCGAGTTCCCTACCCCCCCCCCCCCTCTGAAACCTACGGACACTCTTACAGCTGAAGCTGAAGCTGGCGCGCCCGGATCATCACAGCGTACAGCTTGAGGCTCCAGCAACAGCGGCGGCACAGGCGTAGTGCACAGACACGTGCACTCCGAAGGCGCATGCTCGGATACAGACGGCGCACAAACACGCGTGGCACAGAAAGAGAAAAAAGAGGGTGGGTTTCATTTTTCCTCCTCCACTTTATCCACACGACAAAGACATGTGTGTGTGTGCGGCACAGAGATGTTGTTCTATATATAGAGAGAGGTACTCCACAGAGTCTCAAGGAACCAGGCTTCTGCTGCACAGAGATGTGCTTCACAGATGGGGATGAAACAGACACGAAATTTCACACGTCATAGAGAAAAGTTTCGTGTGGATTTATCATTCTTAATAGATTCGTGTTCCACAGATACACGATGCACAGACAAGCGCTTGCCAGGGACATAGTTCAAAGATTTAGGTTGCATAGACTTCTCAGTACTGATGTAAGGACTGTATTGACGTATGCTACACAGACATGTGCCACTGTGACACATAACACAGACACACACACAACATATCAGTGCTGCACAGACATGTTTTGCACAGAAACGAGGTCGAAAGACGTGCACTGCACAGACACGCCCTGGAATATGATAATCTTTACTGAACGGAAAACTTTCTTCACAGACATTTTCTCCACAAAAGTGTGTCTCCTATACAGACATATGCTGCACAGACGTCTCACAGACTCGTGCTAAAGATCAGGCTTTTCAAGACAGACTCAGAAAGGCTTTATACTTCTCACAATTCTTCTCACACAGACCCGTATTGCACAGACACGTGCAGCAAAAGCACGTATTGCACAGACACGTCCTGCACAGACACGTACTTTGTCACGTAGCAAGCCAAGCGAACGCTGGAGACAGTACCAAGCCGTCCAGCTTTAAGTTACGCACACACACACACACACACACACACACGAACACACATGCACTGTCACACACACACACACACACACACACACACACACACACACACACACACACATACACACACATACACACACATACACACACACACAAACACATACTTGGCTTAGGATGGTGTGTGTGTGTGTGTGTGTGTGTGTGTGTGTGTGTGTGTGTGTGTGTGTGTGTGTGTGTGTGAGTAAAGACATGGTCCATACCTACAAGGTTTAGACACAAGGCAACACGAGTGTAAAACTCTCTCCCCACAACACACGTACAGTAATCACAACTCGTAATCATACACTCTCAAACGCCTTGCGCTGAAGGACAAACACGTCGAAAATGCACAAAGAGCCAACAGAGAAGGTCCAAAAGGAGGGGGAGCGACACTGATGGCTCCAGACATCAGAGAGGTGAGTTACACGGAAAAGGCTAAAGGCCTTCAACGTGCGCCAACCTTGGACGAGAGAAGAGTGAGGAGTGACCTGTTCATAATCTTTTCAGTTTTTAAGACAAAATGACGAGGTAGACAGTGGCCAGTTCCTCGGGAGATGTAAGGATAGAGCAACCAGGGAACAGAACGTGACATTAATCATGAGTGTTGGATGAATGGAACACAGTGACTGAGGTCATGGTTGATGCAGACAGAATACAGAAATGTGAAAAGTGGTACAACAGTATAGAGTGTTCAAAGAGATGAGGTTCCATGAGTGTAAAACTACCTTCCTATTATAGTACAAATAGGCAATTACACACACACACACACACACACACACACACACACACACACGCACACACACACACACACACACACACACACACACACACATGGGCATCCGTGGTGTCGCGGTTTGCGTTGCTGACTATGATCCACGCACGGGGCGGCAGTTGGCCCACAGCCAACCCATCTGTTCACCCTCCCTTCAAGGATGGTCGATAAATGGATACCTGGCTTAGCCTTGGATGTGTGTGTGTGTGTGTGTGTGTGTGTGTGTGTGTGTGTGTGTGTGTGTGTGTGTAAAGACACGGTACATATAAAAGGTTATCAGACGTGGCAACATGTGTGTAAAAAAAGCTCTTCCCCCTAACACACAAATAGTAATCACACACTCACGAGTGTAAAACTCTCTTCCTGCAGAGTCAAAATAGGTAATTACACACACACACACACACACACACACACACACACACACACACACACACACACACACACACACATACACACACACACACACATATATATATATATGTATATATATATATATATATATATATATATATATATATATATATATATATATATATATATATATATATATATATGTATATATATATATATATATATATAAACTCACATTCATACATACATAAATATATTCATGTGTGCACACGCAAAAATAGTCTCTCTTTTCGTCCCCTCTCTCTTTGTCTCCTCCCTGTCTCTCTCTCTCTCTCTCTCTCTCTCTCTCTCTCTCTCTCTCTCTCTCTCTCTGATCGCTTGTTCGGTGCTTAATGAGAGAGCGGCGCTCTGATTACTGATTAACGGGGAAAGTCAGGTCTCAAATTGGGGGTTAATGGGAACAAGGGATCATGATAATGATAAACGAAGAAATCAGACCTCTAATTGGCCGTTGAAACAGGGATCAGAACTTAGATTGGTAGTTGACATAGGATCAGGGTCTCTAATTGGTCGCTGATATAGGCATCAGAGTTCTGAGTGGTAGCTGGTATAGAGATCAGAACTCGGGAATGGTAGCTGATATGAAGGGTAAGGCCTCTGACTGGCGCCTGATTTGTATTTGGTAAAGGCGATTACGGGATCTGATTGGCAGGTGATAAAGGATTAGGCCTCTGGCTGGCAGCTGACAAAAAAAAAAAAATCAGGGCTGTGATTGGCTCTCATTGGTAGCTGATATAGTGCCTTAGGCCTCTAATTCATAGCTGCTATAGGAATCAAGAACCTGATTGGTAGTCAGTATAGAGATCAGGAGGTCTAATTCGAAGCTCAAACAAGGATCGTGACATTGATCAGCAATTCATACAGGGCTCAAGATTCTGATAGGTCGCGCATGCTGGACTGGT
The DNA here is from genome assembly GCF_036320965.1 of Panulirus ornatus. NCBI lineage: Eukaryota > Metazoa > Arthropoda > Malacostraca > Decapoda > Palinuridae > Panulirus > Panulirus ornatus. The sequence continues at coordinate 15,134,295 of NC_092261.1, read as the reverse complement.
AGTTGATAAGTGGATAAAGACTCTGATTGGCTGAGGACTGCCAATCAGGACTCTGATTGGCAGCTCATACAAATATCATCAACACACTGATTGGTATTCAATATAGGGATCAACACTCGAATTGGTGGTTCACTAATAGGCAACAAGGTTCTTCATAACTGGTGCTTAACGACGAGATCTTCTGATGGGGGGGTGGCTGACAGCCCTGATTTGGTAGCTCATGTTTAACGAGGGATCAGGGCACTGGTTCAGGATGGTTGTTGACTGGCGGCAAAACGAGGGACCAGCGCGATCTAAGCAGTAGTTCAGCAGAAGGTAATGTTGGTGATTAGACCTCTGATCAATGCATGCTGACTGGATTAGGGCTCTGACTGGGGTCAACGAATAGGATTAGAACTCTGACCGGTACTTAACGAAGTTACAGAAGTCAGACGGTTAACGAAATCGTCACGGGGTTCATGCTGGGGCTTAATGAGTGCCTCTCACTTTGGTGCGATGGTTCATGAGCGTGTCAGGACTTTGGCTGGTCGCTGACAGTGGAGTCAGGACCATGACTGGTAGCTGACGAGGGGTTCAGGGCCCTGAGTAGTAGTGGCTGAGGGGAGTAAGGACCCTATTGGCAGCTGACGAGAGGTTCAAGACCCTGACTAATGACTAACGAGAGGTTCAGGACCTAAACCGGTAGCTGACAAAGGGATTAAGACCTTTACTAGTGGCTGACAAAGGGATTAAGACCTTTACTAGTGGCTGACAAAGGGATTAAGACCTTTACTAGTGGCTGACAAAGGGATTAAGACCTTTACTAGTGGCTGACAAAGGGATTAAGACCTTTACTACTGGCTGACAAAGGGATTAAGACCTTTACTAGTGGCTGACAAAGGGATTAAGACCTTTACTAGTGGCTGACAAAGGGATTAAGACCTTTACTAGTGGCTGACAAAGGATTCGGAGCTCCGACTATTTCATGGGCTTAGGGATAAACACTAATTGCTAATGAAGTCATTAATAGTGTACAAGGGCTCTAAACCAAGCCGTGATCGACGACTAACGAGTCTTCAGGGATATATGTTAGTTAGCAATAGGTTTGAGGTTCTTATTTCAAATTACGAGGATGTTCTCTCTCTCTCTCTCTCTCTCTCTCTCTCTCTCTCTCTCTCTCTCTCTCTCTCTCTCTCTCTCTCTCTCACACACACACACACACACACACACACACACACACACACACATATATACACAAAAAAACATACTTCCCACGAAGTCCTTCATCATTTTTAACCACGCTTCACTAACAATTTGACCCTAATACATCAGTGAAACTTCTTTGGGTGTTCACTCATAACATCTTTTATCTTTTTCCTCCTGTCATGTCACGATACTGAGTCGGAGTGAGATATGTGAGAAATGGACACTGAAATCTAAAGTCAACTGAAGAACACAAGCACTCGAGTGCTACTGCATGTAACTGGGATGAGAGACAATGGAACAATATCGGAAAATCTCATTAACATACAATGAAATCCATGACGGAACTAGACGTATATAAGATACATGGCCTTGGTGGAGTCCCTTTCTTTGTACTTGAGGCTGTGCTGACTCTCCTTGATTCTCTACAAGAGATAACATTAAGGAGGCTACGAGACGAAGGACCACAACCAGTAAATTGGAACAAGCGTCGTGCCTCTCTTTGAGAAAGTTGGTAGGGGAGTTGCCTAACGTACAGGATAGTCCCACTAACAAGTATGGTCTGCAAACTGATAAGAAAATATGAACTGATCAGTACTTTGGCAGTAATAACCTCTTAGATATGAGGCAATACGACCCAAGGTGATAGATAAACAGTCTATTGTAATCTCATGACCGAGTGAGCAATATACATACGTGATATATTATCATATGGCTGTTGGAGACTGTGACATGGCAGCCAAGAGTTAACAGGCGGAGTCTTATTGATAGACTGAACATTGCGTAACTGCTAGAGGAAGAAGAGGACGCAGGACAAAAGGGAACATTTCAGACCTGGGCAACGGTAAGTTCTGAGGGCCGCTGCCATTCCAGATCTGTATCAATGACCGGCGGATGATGACAAGGATTATGAGAGGATAAAAGGCCATCTATTCATGGTTGCGAGAGCCTTCAGCGAGGCGTGGACGGGATCCAACTCTGATTAGATACTAGGACAGAGGAATCTAACCCATACAAATGTAATGAAGATGAAGAACAGTGAACCTCGATCAGACCTCGCTGGAAGGGAACTAAAGTAATCCATCGGAGCGACAGATCTCGAGGGTTTTTTGTAATAAGAAACCAACGAGTCACCAGACAACCATCTTACATGGGCTAGGAGAGAGGCCTTTACGTATATGAAGAAGGAGATGCTCAAGAAACCACTGACCACATATCTACAACGAGACCCACACTGGAACGTGCATAATCAACTAGATCTCCCCATCAGGGAAGCATAAAGAGATTTCAAAGAGAATCCAGCAGTGAGCAACAAAACCAGGACCTAACTGAGGGAACTTGATATACTGTTGGGAGAGGATATGAAGAAGGAGATGCTCAAGAAACCACTGACCACATATTTACAACGAGACCCACACTGGAATGTGCATAATCAACTAGATCTCCCCATCAGGGTAGCATAAAGAGATGTCAAAGAGAATCTAGCAGCGAGCAACAAAACCAGGACCTAACTGAGGGAACTTGATATACTACTGGGAGAGGACAAGATCTTGCCTAAGACTTGCCCACATTACACAAGACCAACGAAAGACGTGGTCACCTCTAGTCTCATACTGAACGCTACCATGAAACAGCTTACGGGCAGACTGGCAGAGGCCACAGTATGAAGCAGGTTGCAGCCAATCAGCTACAAACCACAGTATGAAGCAGAGTGCAACCAAATCAGCTACAAACCACAATCAGAAATCCTGCCAAAAAAAAAAAGAAAATCAGGAACAGTCTGTGAAACTCTCTACCTTGTAACTAAACAGTAGACGAGTAGGAGAAAGCAGAAGATGAATACGTTGACCAAAGTTGAATTGGAAACGCATACGAGAAAGGTGAAGGGCATGGAGGTAGGGCGTCACCAGTGTAGTAGAATTTAGCAACAAGGGCAAAACTCCTTGGAAGCATTCCTCTTCTTGATCTAGATAGATGAAAGACCGGAATCACATCTGAATACGTTCCCAGATGATGCCAAGGTCCCAAGGGAATTAAAGAGTGTTGAGGACTGCATCAAAGTGCAAGGGGACCAAAACAAACTCCAAAGTTACTCTTGTGCGCGGTTGATGACATCAAACTCGAGTAGGTATAAAGTAACGAGGATGGGATACAGTGAAAGACACGCCACGATACGAATGTGATCTAGTAGGATATAAGCTTCAGGAAGCTGTGTACGAGAAGGACTTTGGAATCCAAGACTGTACCTAACCGGGACCAGAACCCCAACCTTAGGAGAATCATGAAGACACGCTGTTTGCTGACAAATATTAGAATCGCATTCAAGTATATGGCAAAGGAAATATTCAGCAAAGTGCTCACTTCATTTATCAGGACAAAAATATAACATGCTTCTCTTGTTTGGTCGCCACACTTCAAGAAGCACAAAGAACGTTATAACAGAGAAGGTCCAGAGGAGTTTAAGAGAGAGATGGTACTAGAATTAAGGTAACCGATTTAAAGTCATAGGTTAGAGGCCATATACACATATGTATAGAGTAATGGTAAACTTAGTTACAACCTGCATGTTTTTCAACTAGTTTGTTGATGTCGACAGTGAACAGTTCTTCCAAAGATGCGTCGGACAGAACAAACAGACCAAGACATGAAATTAAGCAAGGAACTTGTTGGAGAAGGTGGGAAAGTTTCTCTTCTGACATCAGGGTAGTGGACTGGAAGAGAACGAGCCAAGTGATGAGACTGAAAGGTATGAAAGGTTATAGTACAGATGAGGAAGTTCAAGGAGACAGGACCCCACGAATGTAGAACTCCCTCCCCTTACCTGACATATCAGTAATTACGAATAACAAATACGTACTTGAGAACAACACACACACACATAGACACACACACACACACACACACACAGCATATAGTTTCTGTCTCTTTGTCTCTCTCTCTCTCTCTCTCTCTCTCTCTCTCTCTCTCTCTCTCTCTCTCTCTCTCTCTCTCTCTCTCTCCCCACCTTGTGAGAGCTGGTTACAACTGGATGGTTAGTTAATATTGGATGGCTCCTTGTAATGACCAGTGTTATCACTTGCCGATAACCGATCGCCTGGTGGAAGTACATATGTGTTGAATGCGAGCTGTCATTCATTTCTTATGGCACATTCATTTACTCGGGACATTAATGGGAATAGGATTGGTGCTTCTGCTAAAGTTTACACAAGTATTCTAAAGGATGGATCGGCCGGAGAACAACTATTCCCAAAAAGTCCCATCACTAGAAAAGGTAATCATGTAATCGATTATTCTCAAGTGATCATATCAGATGAAGTAATTTTGACGGTGCCTTAATACTAACGTTTCTGTCATGGAAAGCATCATGCAAAACACATCATATGTACCCCCTGTGCACGTGAAGAATGCTAAGAAACACTTCGTATGTGACGTCAAGAGGAATCTTTGCCGATGGAGTGAAAGAGGGAGGGAACGTCGTGCTTATTTGTAAGAAAGGAGACAGGTAAAGTGCATTGAACCACATACCCGTGATTTCCCTGCACCTCTTGTGGTCTTCTTGACCCTCTTGTGGTCTTCTTGACCCACTTGTGGTCTTCCTGGCCCTCTCGTAGTCTCCCTGGCCCTCTTGTGGTCTCCTTAACCCTCTTGTGGTCTTTTGGCTCTCTTGTGGTCTTCCTGACACTATCGTAGTCTCCCTGGCCCCCTCATAGTCCTCTTGACCCTCTTGTGGTCTTCCTAACCTTCTTGTGGTCTTCCTGGCCCTCTTGTGGTTTTCCTTAACCCTATTGTGGTCTTCCGGCTCTCTTGGGGTCTTCCTGACACAATCGTAGGCTCCCTGGCCCTCTCGTAGTCTCCCTGACCCTCCTGTGGTCTCTCTGGCCCATTTATGGTCTTCCTTTGCTTTCTCGTGGTCTTCCTGGTCCTCACGTTATCCTCCCTTACCTTCTTGTGGTCTTCCTTTGCTCTCTGGTGGTCTCCCAGATCATGTTTTCTCCATGGCCGTCTTTTTGAGCACAAATATTTTCCAAATATCATTTTGGCTGTAAAGTTAAGCATATCTTTATTACCTTAGAAATGTACCTTCATCTTCAGCTGGCAAATGTTTCTGGTCCTCATACAAAAGCATCTCCAGTAACGTCTGTCAATCAAACTTCACTCCTCTCTTCCGAACAAGAGCAATCTATGGTGGACTCGCCCTTCAGATGAAGCGTCTGTCTTCGTTATCTTATTCTCCTCTGATTCTACCTCCAATGATTCCTTCAATCGAGTCCTTCTACCCCAGTCTCCTCCCTCTGAACCTATGTCCCTCTCCTGCATTTGGCTCGTACAGTGTCTTCCGAACACTCTCCCTAGCTTGAAGTGGGCGAGGTATAAAGGCCCCAGAAGTCATACCTCTCCAAAAAGGAGTGTGCCTCCGAGGTAGCTCCGGCCCTTGCTCGCCTATTTCGTCTCTTGTCTTAAAAACACAAACTTTTTTCTTCATCCTGGAAACATCCCTTGTTGCAGCCCATCCCTAGACTAGGGAGAGACCGTTCTAACCCTTCCAAACAACTATCGCCCCTCTGCTCCCACTTTTGCTGTCTTCAGAGTCTTTGAAACTTTCCCTAACTCTCTCATTTTCTCAAAGACTTACAATCCTACTCTGTTCTTTGCGATTCACCAATACAGCTTTCAAGGTGCAAGGCCTTCCTGTGGCCTCACTTATGTGATTCACATCTACTCCTCCTTTCTTGGGGATTTGGATGAAAATTTTTGTTGTTGCTGTCTTCACAATTCCCAAGGGCATTGGACAGGGTGGGGCGTAAGCCTTTCCTTCATTATGTTGTTTATGGTTTCTCTGCTTCTCTCTGTCGTCTGTCACGTAGGTTTCTTTCTGGTCAGTCCACTGCAGTAGGTGTTGATGGTTCCACTTCCTCCTCTTATAACCACTGGCGTTCCTCAGGGTTCTGTCTTGTCACCCAGTCTCTCTCCTCTTCATAAATGATCTTTTCTCTTCAACTTCTAATCTTAATCACTCTCTCGCTGATGAATGCATTTGTGTACGTGCTGTTCTATATACACCTATAAAACTTCAGATTAGGTTCTGCATATATAGAAAGCATTGATCTGTCCCCTAAGTGTTAATCATAATAATATGCTTAACCAGATATCTGTAAGGGTTTGGGCGGTGTACCATACACACGTAGAAAAGAAAATGCAGACATCTATCTATAAAAAAAGGGTAATAATTTGGTGTTTTAGATGCATGAATTGAACCCCGGACGCTACTTGAAGGCATTCCGAAACTCCCAGACCAGTGTTTCAGATGTTTACAAAGAGTCCGTTGCTGCTAGGAGGCAACAGGAGAAGGATTAACGCGTTGTTGCTAACAGTCATGAGGCTGAGTGTCTGTTGCCGTCCATTAAGAGAGCGTCATTGATTTTTGCACCGCGTCGAGGAGAGGGGCTGGTAGCAATCGGTTGCTGCTTACCTACATCCATCCTCCCGGGAGGAGATGTCCGCAGGGGAGAATAAAGGTGGGAAAGAGGCACTGTCAAGAGGAGGAAGAAGAGGAGACAACGAGGAGGAGGAGGAGGAGGAGGAGGAGGAGCAGATAATGACGGTAGATGGTCGCAAAGAGGGGCTGCTGGAGGGTTAAGAGTCCCCCTTCATAACGATTACCCTGGTGGGAAATTCGCCAGGGCTGAGTTCTCGATGAGTTATTCTCTCATCCTTCCTTCCCTCTTGGTCGCTACCGTTGCACCTGTTACTGTGGGGGGGGTGAACAGGAAGGCCGGGTACTTAGCGAGCTGTGGAGGTGCGCGGATGAGTGATTACCAGCCGGGGTGAACGGACCCACCCTCCTCTTTTCTTGTTCTTAAAGATGCGTTGAACACTTCCACCTCCTCCCACCCCCCTCAACCCTCAGCGAACGACGTCACGTCCGTCGATGTCCACTGCTCGTATACGTCCAGCCAGGTGCGCCTCTCTCTCTCTCTCTCTCTCTCTCTCTCTCTCTCTCTCTCTCTCTCTCTGCCTCTCCAGGGTTCCTCTTATGATGATGGAGACCCTAGAGTCTGTGAATGTAGCAGTAGCGGATCCCAGTGCCGGGGAATAGTGTATTAGTGGAGCCCAATGTTGAGGAATGGTGAGCTGGTAGAGACCAATGCTGGGGAATAGTGTCCTGGTGTAGGTCAATGTTGGAGGGGAGTACTGTACGAGTGGAGCCCAGTGCCATTTCATACCGGATGGGTGGAGGAAGCTTGTTGTCAATACAGATGGTACTGGTGACGTAATGCCCAAGCGGAGCCCAGTTTCATGTGAATTCTCTATTGGCGGGTCCCATTCCCAGTGAATGAGGTTTTGGTGAAGCCCATTTCATGTGAATGTTCTCTTTGAAGAGCCCATATTCCCGGTGAATGTTTTCATCGTGGAGCCCATTTCCAGTGAATGTTCTCTTGGTTGGGTCCAATCTCCTGGTGACTTGATAAAAAAGTGATTGTTCGTCGCTTTTATAATGTGTTCTTGATATATAAATATTTCTCCATATATCTGCTGCTTCTATGTCTCTAATCACTATGTTTTTCATATACGGCATTCGTTAATGTCTTCAAAAGTCTGTTAGTATATATATATCTCCAAGTGGTCACAGACTACGTGGCTCAAAGTTCTTCTTAGTTACGTCTCTAACTGCTCGTTGTCCATAACTCCAAGCAGTTACACAGTGTGTCTGTTCCATCCTCACCCTAACTTGTGATGTTTGTACCTCAGTGGATTTGTTCTCTCCTAAATGGTCGCTCACAGCGGCAAGATGATTTTTTTAAATGATACTTCTATATTCCCTGTCTTACCAGACGAGTCCAAACGGGTACCTTCTCCTAATCTTATGGTATTCTTACGATATCCAACAAGGTGGCTTATGGTAAACACTTTACAGGTAGTTGGGTCGTGACGGCGTTGTCTTGGGTTCGAATCTCACAGATGATATAATGGTAGATACCTTTGTAGATCTACTCCCTATATACGACGGTACACGGGACATGATAAGCGTGGCCTTTGACCCAACCCTTAAAGGGTCAGGTCACTGGTCATGCTATAATACCTAAGGGTTTTCCACCGTTGGTCGTGCTCAAGGGTGATACCGTCAGGCTCAGAGGTTGCACCGTCGAGCTTAAGGGTCGCATCGACGTGCCTAAGGGTCGTAACGTCGTGCTTAAGGGTCGTAACGTCGTGCTTAAGGGTCGTAACGTCGTGCTCAGGGGTCATACCGTCGTGCTCAAGAGTCATCCCGTCGTAGTCAAGGGTCGTTCGTTCTGTCTTGCTCAAAGTCGTACCGTCGTGTTCAAAGGTTTAAAAATGCTTTCAGCGTCGTAACCCCAGAGCTTAGTAGAACATAGAGAGAGTTACGTAAACTGAAGATAAATGCCGTAAGGATATAGACTAGCGAGGTAAGTTGACCGTCTCTATCGGAACACTGTAAGACTCCGGAAGACATTAATAATATCTGCTCTGTTCTCCACAACGCCTCCAAAATAACTCTTATACCATATAACTGGCTGAGCCTACAAGTATCTCTGTGTGATGGGAAATCCACACTATTTTCTTTCGAAGTGACTCGCTTGTGTGGTACGAACCGGTGATTACTGCTTCATTTGCTGGTTCGACGGGAGATCCATACTATTTTCTTTCGTAGTGACTCGCTTGTGTGGTACGAACCGGTGATTACTGCTTCATTTGCTGGTTCGATGGGATATCTATACTATTCTCTTTCGAAGTGACTCGCTTGTGTGGTACGAACCGGTGATTACTGCTTCATTTGCTGGTTCGATGGGATATCCGCACTATTTTCTTTCGAAGTGACTCGCTTGTGTGGTACGAACTGGTGATTACTTGCTTTATTTGCTGGTTCGAAACATGTGGCACTGATTCAAATGTCCCACCCAGTTTATTGATGTATTTCTGTGTGTCCTCTCTGCTAATCTCTAAGACGCTTGGTGCGTTTGCCAGCATCACTGCTTTGTTTACTAACTCCTCTTTTAAAGATGATGTGAGAGAGAGAGAGAGAGAGAGAGAGAGAGAGAGAGAGAGAGAGAGAGAGAGAGAGAGAGAGAGAGAGAGAGAGAGAGAGATGTAACAGTTGTTCGGTCTAACCTCTGAAGTGTTCGTGTGTTCGCTTTGTGAGCTTTGTTCTGCATGACTTTTGTTTTCTTTAATGTTATTTTTTCTTTTTTTTTTACCTTTTTAATTCTTTGCCGTTTGTTTCTCTCAGACTTCTCCTTGTCTCGTTCCGTCTGTGTCGAGTGAGAGAGACCCTTAGAATTTTTCCTTTCAAACTCTTCCTGTGAGCTATGGCACTGTCTCTCTATCCATCTGTCTATCTATCTATCTACCTATATAGACAGATAGATATAGACGGCTATTGATTTGTGTATTCTTTTATTCTTTCTTCTGTGGTCATGGCTCACAAGCCTCCTGTGTGAGCCGAGGTCTTCTGTTGGGTACTTGTGGAAGGTCAGAGATCTTCTGTGAGATTAGTTAGTGACTCTTGTGTTCCTCTGTGAGTCTCGTTTGTGACCACTGAGTTCTTCTGTGAGTCTCGTTTGTCAGGTTAGAGATTTGTGAGCTTAGTTGGTGACTTTTGAGCTCTCCTGTGAGTCTCGTTTGTGATCACTGAGTTCTTTTGTGAGTCTCGTTTGTCAAGTTAAAGTTCTGTGAGTCTAGTTTGTGACTTTTAAGTTCTGTGAGTCTCATTTGTGACTTCTGAGTTTTCTGAGTCTCGTTTGTACGTATTTACGTCTTTTCTGTGCCTCATTTGGAGGCTCTCAGTTCTTCTGTGAGTATGGGTTGTGAGATGTCAGATCTTCTGTGAGTCTGGTCTATATGTTCTGAGTACTGTGCGTTATGAGTTCTTCTAAGAGACTCGTTTTGTGGGACGTTATCTCTTCTGCAAGTGTCGTTTATGAGTTGTGAGTTCTTCTGTAAGTCTCGTTTGTGAGGAGTTAGTTATTCAGTGAGTCTTGTATGTTGGCTGTGAGTTCTGCCGGCCTCGTTTGTGAGCTGTGGGTTGTAGAACTCTGTAAGAATTCGTCGCTGGCCATGATGTACGCTGGAAGCAGCCAGCATCATCGCCAGCGACCTTGCACAGCAAGAGAGCAGCTGACTTGGGGTGGTGGTGGTTGGGGGGGGGGGGGGGGAGTTTGGGGGGAGAGGAGGGGGGGGAGTGCTGGGCTGATGTGAAGGCCGTTTCGTAACGGAGAGAGAGAGAGAGAGAGAGAGAGAGAGAGAGAGAGAGAGAGAGAGAGAGAGAGAGAGACGAAGGGAGGGAGGGAGGGAGGGACTGAGAGAGGGGTGTGTAGAACTGGGTCGGAGATGAAGAAGAACCTCTAAAGCAACGTAAGAGAGGGAGAGAGAGAGAGAGAGAGAGAGAGAGAGAGAGAGAGAGAGAGAGAGAGAGAGAGAGAGATTACACCATTCACCTGTACACACCTCGGTCTTCTCTTCCATTTCAAACTATCCCTTCCCTTGTTCCATCTCTCTTTATCCCCCTCTCCTCTAACCACCCTATTAGAGAGAGAGAGAGAGAGAGAGAGAGAGAGAGAGAGAGAGAGAGAGAGAGAGAGAGAGAGAGAGAGAGAGAGATCTATAAACAGAGGCAAACAGGGGGAGCTCTATGCACCAAAGGGGGTTAGAGGCACAGAGGGAGGGGTGTGTATGTGTGTGTGTGTGTGTGTGTTATCGGAAGTAAACAACACTCTAAGCAACAGAAGGTACAGGAATATGGCAGGGAAAAAAAAAAAAAAACAGGAGAAAATACACACGTGCATACAAGAACCTCAGGCTACCACACGAAGGTCAGGGGTCAAAGGTTACATATTCCGGGAGTGGCGCACGAGCCACAGACAGACGAGGGTGGCACGGGACATTAAAATAGAGATTCAAATCCTGGGTACGGCTGGGACTCAATCCTACCAATAGCAGGATCGAACACGAAGCTAAAAGAGGCAGAGAAGTTGTATAGTCTCTCTATAGAGGAAGGAAAGTGAAGGGGGGGGTCCTGTGGGTCCTTTAATAAGAAGAGTGATGAGAGGAGAGTCTTGGATACCCAAAGACTTATGGGAGAGGAGGATCTAATCTCAAGACGAAGGAATGGGTAGGTTCGGTATGCCAAAGAGAGTTCTTTATGCAGACTAGAATCGTAATCAGGCAGTTCACAGTATATATATGTATATATATATATATATATATATATATATATATATATATATATATATATATATATATATATATATATATGTGTGTGTGTGTGTGTGTGTGTGTGTGTGTGTGTGTGTGTGTGTGTGTGTGTGTGTGTGTGTGAGTACTGTTAGAATAATCAGATAACTCCCTTTTTTCCTATCAGGTTCTTTCTGAATGTTTCAAATTGTCTAACTTCTTTTCTCGTATGGGTGGCGAGGTGGTGTAAGATACTTCCTATACAACTTCCACTCTCCCACGTAAAGACACAACTCCAAAAATTCAGAAAGACTCTGAAAGAAAAGTTATATGTTCATGTTTACAACATATGTTTACAGAAGTACTACCGATATATATATATATATATATATATATATATATATATATATATATATATATATATATATATATATATAATAGGCAGAAATCATCATTATCCAACAGGTAGGTTTGAAAAACTAACATCTCAGAAAGTTGTTCTGACGTGTGGTTTGATTTGAACTGTCTTATGGCCACTGGTTCCTCTAAATGAGGGATGGAATGTGACTGGTATTTAGACTCTCTCGTATCTAAGTTTAGGAATATATATATATATATATATATATATATATATATATATATATATATATATATATATATATATATATATATATATATATGAGGTGGTCGTAATGGTAGTTAGAGAGTAAGGAGGGGTGGAAGAGGGGGAGGTTGTGATGTGTGTGTGTGTGTGTGTGTGAGTGTGGAAGAGGTATGGTGGGGGGGGGGTTAGAAAGAGAGAGAGAGAGAGAGAGAGAGAGAGAGAGAGAGAGAGAGAGAGAGAGAGAGAGAGAGAGAGAGTCGGGTGTGGGGAGGGGAGGAGGAGAAGGAGGAAGGAGGAGGGGAGAGAGAGGAGGAGGAGGGAGAGGTGTGTGTGTGGTGGTGGTGGTGTATGCTGGTGGAGGGAGGGAGGAAGAGGGGCGGAGCGGGGAGGGGTGTGTTCACGTAAAGCACATCATCGCAGACTCTCGTAGCCCGGGGCGGCGAGGACACGACCCAGCCTGAAATATCTGGAACGCCAAATATACTGACCGCAAATGTTTGGGTAATTCCACGTTGCAGAGCTATTGATCCAGGCTATGCGCGTGCTCGGCCCCAGCCAAGCCCTCCACAATGTTTCGTTCACGCATCCAAGCAACGCGAAAAATCAATCCAATAACTACCCTCTAGGAAGGACGTGTAAGCCACCCTTCATGGGAGATAGCCTAGACCATAGACCACCACGCTGTCCATAGACCACTAGAAAACCCCCTCAAGTCACTCCCATGGGGACGAAATAGACCTCAAGTCTGGGACGAGGAGTGTGTTGTTTTAAACGGAAAGCTTCTGCCTCTCTCTCTCTCTCTCCGTCTCTCTCTCTCTCTCTCTCTCTCTCTCTCTCTCTCTCTCTCTCTCTCTCTCGCTCGCTCGCTCGCTCTCTCACACGTTGGCAACTCTGACTCCCAGTTTTGGAGCCGGACGGGGTAACACTGGCTGCTATATATAGTAACATTGGGGAGCTAAAAATAGTCACACAGCGTGCTGGCAAGGTCTACACCGCCTCCAACCCACGACGCGCACTTGTTGGCCGCTCTTGCCCAGTTACCCCACTAAGGGAGGGCAAGCTCTGGGGTGTGGGGTGTGGGGTGGGATCTTGGGGAGCTAAAGGAAAGAAGAAGGGAGAGGAGAGGGAGGGGGGAAGGGAGGGAGGGGGAGGGAAAGAGAGAGTGAGAGAGGGGGAGAGAAAGAGAGTAAGAGAGAGAGAGAGAGGGACAGAGAGAGAGAAAGGGGGAGGAGATAGAGATAGATAGATAGATAGATAGATAGAGAGAGAGAGAGAGAGAGAGAGAGAGAGAAGAGAGAGAGAGAGAGAGAGGGAGGGAGAGGGAGGGAGAGACGGAGAGAGAGGGAGAAAGAGAGAGAAAGGGAGAAAGAGAGAGAGAGGGGGGGGAAAGGAGAGAGAGAGAGAGGGGGGGAGGGGGGAAAAGGAGAGAGAGAGAGAGAGAGAGAGAGAGAGAGAGAGAGAGAGAGAGAGAGAGAGAGAGAGAGAGAGAGAGAGAGAGAGAGGAGAGAGAGAGAGAGAGAGAGAGAGAGAGAGAGAGAGAGAGAGAGAGAGAGAGAGAGAGAGAGAGAGAGAGAGAGAGAGAGAGAGAGAGAGAGAGAGCCTGCCCCTGTCTTAAGAGTATGTGAGAGAATTATGTCTGATTCCCAGAGAGAGAGAGAGAGAGAGAGAGAGAGAGAGAGAGAGAGAGAGAGAGAGAGAGAGAGAGAGAGGAGGGGGGTGGGGACGTTCTAGCGAGGTATGCCGGCGGGTCGAAGCAGCCAGCATCGTGGCAACAGTATTGAGGGTTGCAATACTGCAGTGTGTGTGTGTGTGTGTGTGTGTGTGTGTGTGTGTGTGTGTTGCTAGGGTGTCCGAGGAGGTTGAACAAGAACCCCTTCACACACACACCCTCCCCCCACTCTTCCTTTGTATTAAGGGGTAGATCATCTAAAACACCCCCTTAACCCAACCCCAACCCCCCCTCTCTCTCTCTCTCTCTCTCTCTCTCTCTCTCTCTCTCTCTCTCTCTCTCTCTACACCACCCACCACCCCTTGCTATATATGACAAGGCGTCTCGTGGTCTGGTGCTTGTACCACAGAGACAGGAGGAAGTGGTAGGCAGTGGTGGTAGGAAGGAACCACAGTGGTACCACTGTGGTAGTTAAAACAAAAAACCTCCTGGCGTCCGAATATGTACATCTGGTATGAGCGGGTATAACAACAGTGTGTGGTAATACTGTGCTCAACCTCCAACGACATCTGGCAACGTGGTGGTGGCACACATTGATTGCATAATGGTGAGGTGCAAGACGAGTCGTATGGTATGGTACTGGGGTGCCTTCACATAAGGGGCAGTCAATATACAAATGGTTGAAGGGGCAGTAATATACAAATGGCTGAAGGGGCAGTAATATACAAATGGTTGAAGGGGCAGTAATATACAAGTGGCTGAAGGGGCAGTAACATACAAATGGTTGAAGGGGCAGTAATATACAAATGGCTGAAGGGGCAGTAATATACAAATGGCTGAAGGGGCAGTAATATACAAATGGCTGAAGGGGCAGTAATATACAAATGGCTGAAGGGGCAGTAATATACAAATGGTTGAAGGGGCAGTAATATACAAATGGCTGAAGGGGCAGTAATATACAAATGGCTGAAGGGGCAGTAATATACAAATGGCTGAAGGGGCAGTAATATACAAATGGTTTGAACATACTGTGGGTGTTCCTCGTTATTTCCCGGTATATACTTCGTTTTCATCTCATAGTTAACCCAGTGCCATCCTGGCTACGTATCGTTGACGGGGAAAATTACGATTTTTTTTGGAAAAATCCTGATGATGCCTGCCTATGTTGGTCAGAACACGACCCCCCCTCCATGGTTATGGTTGGATATCATGGTTGTGCCATGGTTGAAATTGCTTGCACGATGGTTAAGTATGGTGGTATGGTTGTGCCATGGTTGAACGTGCTTGCACGATGGTTAAGTATGGTGGTATGGTATGGTTGTGCCATGGTTGAAGTTGCTTGCACGATGGTTAAGTATGGTGGTATGGTATGGTATGGTATGGTTGTGCCATGGTTGAACGTGCTTGCACGATGGTTAAGTATGGTGGTATGGTATGGTATGGTAGCCCTTACCTAAGAGCAGTATACTGCGTCGACGGCAAAAGGAATCCCTTGAGCTCGCCGGTTCGACCCTTGAGCTCGGCGGTTCGACCCTTGAGCTCGGCGGTTCGACCCTTGAGCTCGACGATTCGACCCTTAATCAGGACGCCTCGACCCCTTGAGCATGACGGTGTTACCTTTGAAGGCTTGGCCTTTGACCCAGCCCTTAACGGTCGAGTCAAAAAGGCCAAGCCATCGTACCCAAGGGTCGTACCAACTTCGCTCGAAGGATCGTGTCGTCGTGCTCAAGGGCCGGGTCGTCGTGGTCGAGAGGTCACTGAGTATGGGACCTTCCGTGAGGGATGATAGACGAGCCCCTCTCATCGATCGGCAGAAAGATAAGATTAACTAATCACACATCCTTAGCTTGACCAATCACCTACTAATCACACGTCCTTAGCTTGACCAATCACCTACTAATCACACGCGTCCTTAGCTTGACCAATCACCTACTAATCACACGTCCTTAGCTTGACCAATCACCTACTAATCACACACGTCCTCAGCTTGACCAATCACCAACTAATCACACGTCCTCAGCTTGACCAATCACCTACTAATCACACGTCCTTAGCTTGACCAATCAGACAGGCAGCTGCTTGGGACAACACAAATCTATCTTCATCCATCGTAAGGATCCATGTCCTTCAAATACATGAATTCGGTCGAGTGTCTGTCGACGGAGTTCGCGGGGAGGAGGAGCACTACTGTGAGGTAGCCAGGAGTCACCACCTCTGGGGAGGCTGTATCCTCGCCAGCGGAGGGATGGAAGGACTGGATGGATGTCCACGATGACCTTCCCACCCTGAGAGGAGCCCAGCCAAACGACACTCTTACATGGGGCGCAGCCTCGATGCTGCTAGCCTCATGAAAGAGGTCCTAAGGTGATATGCGACTACTACTGCCACTATCATTGCTACTACTACTACTACTACTACTACTACTATTACTACTACTATTACTACTACTATTGCTGCTGCTGGGTAGTAATGATAATAACTGAAGAGAAATGGAACAGGAGGAAATAAGGCATTAGATGACAGAGCTACGTGCACAAGTGTCCTTCCTTATTATCATCGGATCTCGACGATGGAGCAGCAGGAGCAGCAGTAGTAGCGAGCGAGGACAGTACCAGCAGCCAGCGGTGGTGGAGTGGAGGGTAGTATAGCAACGAACTCGATGTGGTACCAGGTGTTATGGTATCTGGTGTGTTGTGGTGTCTGATGTGTGTGTAGCGGTGACTGGTGTGTTGGTGTAGCGTATAGTGTTGTACTGTCTGGTGTTCCTATGGTCATTGATATGTTGTGAAGTCTGTTGTATTGGGGTGCTTGGTGTGTTGTGGTATGTGTTGTGTTGTCTGGGGTGTTGTAGTGCCTGCTGTGTCAAGTTACCTAATATGAAGTGGATTTTGATGCGTTATGGAACCTGGTGTGTCGTGGCTCCTGTATGTTGCTGTGTTTGGTATTTTGTGTTGTCTGAGGTATTGTGGAGTTTGGTGTTCTGTGGTGGTATTTTGTGGTTTCTGGTGTGTTGTGGTGTCTGATATGATGTGTTGCTTGCTTTGTTATGGTCTCTTCTGTGTTGTGATGTCTAGTGCTTTGTGTTGTCTGGCACGTTGTCTTGCTTGTGTGTTTTGGCGTATAGTGTGTTGTATCTGGTGTGTTGTGGTGCCTGGCATAATATGGTTTCTGATGTCTCGTGGACTCTGGTGTGTTGTGGTGTCCGAGGTGTTGTGGTGCCTGGTGTGAAGTGGTGCCTGGTGTGTTATGGCACCTGGTGTCTTGTGGTACCTTGTGTGATATGGCGTCTGGTGTGTTATGGTGTCTGGTGTGTTAGGGTGTCTGGTGTGTTCTGGTGCCTGGCTTGTCGTGGTGCCTGGTGTGCTGTGGCGCCAAATGTGTTATGATGTCTGGGGTGTTACGGCACCTGGTGTGTTGTGGCACCTGGTGTGCTGTGGTGTCTGGTGTGTTATGGTGCCTGATGTGCTGTGGCTCCTGGTGTGTTGTGGTGCTTGGTGCGTTATGGTAACTGTTGCGGTGTCTGTTAGTCTGAAGTGCAATGTACACTATTGTGTCTCATACTTAACATTCAGTCACTTCCTCGTACTGTACACACTTCTGGAGCCTCCATCTTTTGATCATTCTCCACATCCGTGTGTTGTCCACATTTACTGTCTCATTACTCATTAAGTTCCATTCATCCTCTGTTCTTTCACTACAAAAGTACTTCTTTACATCCGATCTCATAAGTTTTCTCTTCAATTCTAATTTATAACCTCTAGTTGTTTTTTTCCCTCTATCCTTCGAAGAACTGTTTACTATCTGCTTCACAGAGCTGGCTAAAAATATTAAAGGTTGTGATCAGGTCACCCCGCACTCTTCTCTCTTCCAGGGTGCGAAAATTTTAGGTCTCTAGTCTTTCCCTGTTGATCATTTCTCTTAATTCCGGCACCATCTTTGTTGCCCACTTCTTTACAATCTACATTTATTCTTTGTGCTTCTTTAAGTGCTGTGACCAAACATTACAGTTTTGGCCTGATTAAGGGTGTGAACATCTTACTGGATATTTTCTAATCCATATACTTGAACGCTATTATGATATTTACCAGGAGACAAATATATAGAACTTAGCGACAGGTCAGGGACAATGTCAAATCCTAAGGCATTTCTATACACAGAGTCCTACAGCTTATTTCCTGTGGGAGAATGTTCACAATGAGGCATTTCTTTAAGCGTTTCTCATCTTCATTACTTTACATCAACTTGGGATAAATTTCATCAACCGTTTGTTAGATTAACTTTGAAGTTTCTCTGGGTTTCCCGATAAGTTGAGGCCATATTTTATGTGTTTCTCATCTTCATTACTTTACATCCACTTGGGATGAATTTCATCAACCGTTTATTAGATTAACTTATCTAAGTCCCCATGTAAGTTGATGCATACCTTCTCTGTTTTTATCTCCTTCATTACTTCGACATCATCTGCAAACATGTTCAAGTAGAAGTCCCATCTCCTTTTGGCGAGCCATTCACGAAGATACAGAAGGGTAATGGCCCCGGAATTGAACCACTACGGCGCTCTACTGGTGACTTCAACCCATTTCAAGAAGGCTCCTTTGACAAGAGTATTTTGTTCCTTTCCACTAAGATAGTCTCGTATCCAGTATCGAAGTCATCCCTTCATTTCTGCCTGAAGATTTATCAGCTTTTCTACAAGCCTCCTGTTGTCACGCAGTCTCAAATGCTTTCTAGCAATCCAGATAAAAACAATCCATCAAGTCTTCTCTTCTCTCTGAAAAAGAGAACTCACTCTCTCGTAGAACTCATAAGAGGTTCGTTATGCATGACATAACATCATAGTAACTCTCACTTAGGTAGTTTTCCTTCGTGGTGAATCATACATGTGTTTTCTGATAATCTATTCAGTACCTTACAGACCACAGTCATCAGGGAGACCACTCCGTATTTCAACTCATTCCGGTCTCCCTTCATGTATATAGGTATGACATTTGCCCTATTCCACCCACCTGACACTATGCCTATTTTTCTTACCACATCCCGAACACCATTTTATGTAGTTCGTCAAACGTGTCCTCACATCTTCAACACATACGAAGATTTTTTTTTCCAATCAGGACCTCTTGTATTCTGTTCGTGTCTTCTCTACATATCAAATTTGGCGCCTCCTCTGTGCTTATCCTGCTCTACTCATTTTTTGCTCTCATACACCTCACACATGCTGCTGGGCTGGACTTTCGCATGTATCTTCCTTGCTATACATCTCGAAGCTCCTTCACTTTTTGACATCCTCCATTCAACCAACTCTCCATCTTTCTCAACCTTCCCTCCGTATTTAAAGGCAATGTATACCAATGTTCCTCCCACTCCTTCACTGTGAATTTCACTAAACATTCCACCATAATGCCATGGCTACTGAACTCCATAACCCTGTTTATGTTACCATGGTACAGGGTACGCCCTGATGGTTCCTGGTGATTGGCTAGTTATTATGGCAGTTTGTCTGGTGTGTTGTGTATGGTATCTCCTAAACGGTCGGTCTGCTGTGGCGTTACAGTGACTGATGTGTTGCAGTGTCGTAATGCCTGGTAAACTATGATGGTTGTGGTGTTGTGAGTGTGTTTCTTGACTTGTGGGTTGGCCATGGTGTGATAGTGCCTGATATGTGATAGTGTTTCTAAATACGTGAGTAACCCTAGTGTTATGGAGTTTGAAGCGCTACGCTTTGCTTTCATAGGAGTGTTCGAATCAATGACATCAACATTTTACGTTCTTTTTTTATGACCGTCTTGGTCAACTGGTTCGCTTGCGTGGCTGCTCGAGTTATCCGAATCTGGTTCATTGGGTCGGAGGATCAAACAATACAGGAAACTCCCTCATCATGCCTTAACCGGCTCTCTGGTTAGCCCGGACAGCCCAAGACCTGTTAACCTAATCATGTAGGCAACACAGGCAAACTCCAAAGAGATTAACCGAGACAGTAAGAGTGTGCAAGCAATGCCACTCTGATGAACCAGATCATAGAGATATGACAATTAAACCCCACACAAGTTAACCAGACAACAACAGTATTTCCAAGCATCCTCTAAGTGGGTTAATGGGCTATCATAACCAGCAACCCAATACCAATTAACCGAGTCATGGAAGTTATCTCAGCAATCCCAGACCAGATACTCGGCGATGACACAGAAGACCCTACATCAATTAACCGGATCACCATATGGATGCAAGTGACCCCACACAAGTTAACCAGGTTACCACGATGATGCAAACAACCCCACAACTGGATCACCGTGGTTATCAAAGTCAACCCCACGCCCATTAGCCGGGGTCATCAGCGTGACACAACCTCACGAAAATTAACCCAGTCACTGCTCTAATGCAAGTAACTTCACAGTAATTAACCGTAATATATGGTGTGATATAGCAATCACAGAGTAGTTAACCTGAGCCTTGGGTTGCTTCAAACAACTCCAGTTAACACACAGTTAGGGGTGATATCGTCAACGGAAATCAATTAACCTGGTTCATCGAGTGAGCCAAAGAAGTAACCCCACATCATCAATCATCCGAATCGCTGAATAAATAGACACGGATCACATCATCGATAAGTCTCGGATACATTAGTTACAAACATGACCGAACGTCTGAAAAAGTCTACGGACATTGCAACCCATGTTTCACTTACCCTCCCTTACTCATTTATTTATCTATTTATTTTGCTTTGTCGCTGTTTCCCGCATTAGCGAGGTAGCGCAAGGAAAGAGACGAAAGAATGGCCCAACCCACCCACATACATATGTATATACATACATACACGTATGTATACCCAGGAAATACTTCTCCTCACATGAAGGTGTCACTTATCCTTGTTGTCCTAACTTCACTTAAAAATATAATTCATTTGATAAATGAAAAAAAAAAATCATCGAACAAAATCTTTTCTTTTAAAGGTTTGGAAATTGAATAACTTTTTTCTTTTTTTCATGAAATTTACAAAGCCATAGTGGAAATAGGAATCATGTTTGAGACATTGCAGTTCTTGAAAATGAATGTCCTTTGATATTACAGTGAATGATTAAGGGGTAACATGTATGATTTCCCCTTATCTCATAGTGAAATGAATAATCAAACTGCATCAGTCTTGTATGAATTTCCCTTAATTCATACTTCAGTGTATGATTAAAGGGGTAATAAGTATGATTTCCCCTTAACTCATAGTGAAATGAATAACGAAACTGCATCAGTCTTGTATGAATTTCCCTTAATTCATACTTCAGTGTATGATTAAAGGGGTAATAAGTATGATTTCCCCTTATCTCATAGTGAAATGAATAATCAAACTGCATCAGTCTTGTATGAATTTCTCTTAATTCATACTTCAGTATATGATTAAGGGGTCATATTCGTCATAGTTTCCTCCCTAAATCTATCAAAGGACTCACTTCTATGCTTTATATGAGTTCAGGTTTGAGGGATATTTTTAGGTTTAAGGGAGGCAGTGAAACTATTTAGGTACGACGCCAGTAATAGCCGCTGTGCTAAATATAAGTTTCACTCTAAACTACGAACATTGGATAGACTTTGATAAGTTCCAGTCATCAGCTGGTGTCAAAATGGTAGCATTACGAATATAAACAAAAACGCGTGTGAAAATAAAACAGAAGAATCACAACACAAAAAAAAAAATGTCATTTTCGTCTTTAATTTTTCCTTCTTTTTTTCCTTCTTCATCTTGACCACCTGACTCAGAAGAACTGGAAATTTCTTTCGCTCTGGCTCAAACCCATACCAACTGTATGTTGTTGTACGTGGAAGTGCAGTGCAACACTGGCGTTAACTTATCATGAAGTTGAGTTATGGAGGGAGTTCCTGTCTCGTTGATACTTCGCGAGCATTTCCAACCAGCCATTCACTATAGATAGAAAGTATCTTTTTCATAATCTCACTATCACTCCACGTCCTCAAAGGCAGACACATCCCATTTAAGGGGGGGAAAGTTAAATTATCATTTTTGATTCCTGTTATTTGGTATTTGAAAGGTACTTTCTGAAACTAAATCATAAATGTTAACCTGTTTAACATAAGGTTTAAAATTAACTTGATGAAGTTCCATGGCTAGAATACTAGGGTGTTGCCATCTCATTCATGGGATGAAGTTTCCTTGACAGAATTAATGATTACTGGATGAAGTTACCTTATAGAATGAATTATTACTAAATGGAGTTACCTTACAGAATGAATGATTACTGAATGAAGTTACCTTACAGGCTGAAGGATTACTGAATGAAGGTACCTTCCAGAATGAATGATTACTGAATGAAGTCACCTTACAGGATGAATCATTACTGAATGAAGTTACCTTGCAGAATGAATGATTATTGAATGAAGTTACCTTACAGAATGAATGATTACTTAATGAAGTTACCTTACAGGCTGAAGGATTACTGAATGAAGTTACCTTGCAGAATGAATGATTATTGAATGAAGTTACCTTACAGAATGAATGATTACTGAATGAAGTTACCTTACAGGCTGAAGGATTACTGAATGAAGGTACCTTCCAGAATGAATGATTACTGAATGAAGTCACCTTACAGGATGAATCATTACTGAATGAAGTTACCTTGCAGAATGAATGATTATTGAATGAAGTTACCTTACAGAATGAATGATTACTTAATGAAGTTACCTTCCAGAATGAATGACTACTGAATGAAGTTACCTTCCAGATTGAATGACTACTGAATGAAGTTACCTTCCAAATTGAATGATTACTTGACTGTTTCCCGTGGGTAGAGTGATGGTATGAGGTATCGGAACTCTACACATACGTCGTGTGGTCTTGTTGATGCACGACAATTATATTATCATTATGCACACACTATCAACAATAGTCAGAAAGAGCCCATTCTCATTTTGATATACTGCCCAACGACGAATTTACTAAGAACTCCAAGAACCTGTTGGACGGAAGTCCTATTTTTGATATGGGGGGTGTCGCATCTCCATTTCTACCCCTACCTCAGTACTTTCGCCCTTGTGAATGGGTTCATAATACGGCGTCACACCCAGTGCGCTGTAATGAGACACATGGGATCATGTTATATAAAGCTCTTCAATCACATATGACCGAGTGTCGCAATCGTATGTTGTCTTATACATACGAAGGTCATCAAACCACAACAGTTCCTGTCGTACGTCAATGATATTCATCGTATACCGTTTTCAGAAAAGAAACTAATGGATGAAGTAACTGTATACAGGGACTTCAATTTATAAAAACTTGTTTTCGAGGGTCCAACTGAAGAACGTCTTAAAATACAAAGGATCGACTCTCAGATGCAAAAATCTCAGTCACTTATACAATGACGAGAATCAAAATCTCTTAAAGAGAAAATAAAGTTATTGTATTCAAGTCATTAGTGTCAAAAGAAGACTTGTGGCACACTTTATGACAGGATTTACCCATACACGCGTCTTCAGGTGCAGCAATAACCACAACTTAGAAGAAAAAAACCCATAAAAACCTGAAATATGTACTAAAGAGAGATTTCAAAAAGTATTCTATTACCATCCAGCAGGTATGAACGGAGGAGCAGTGTGAACACACCAACGTAGAATACCTGGACAAGAATACCAAATTCTACGTCATTCTTTCTTTCTTTCTTCCTTTGCAATCACATAACTCACCAATGTTGCAACGGTGCAACCATACGTCAGACCAAGAGAAATCAACCGTAAATTGTTGCCAATAGAAATGCAGCTCTACTCCCCATCACTTTAAAGTTGTACTTATGGTTAAGATTAAAGAGATATATCTAAGAATGACACAGCCATACACTTCAACACACACAAAAAAGCTAATGAACTAGTCATTATCATATGGACTTAATACTTCCATGCTTGAATAAAAAAGGACAATATATGCAGATATATGTAGAGATGGTATGTTAAAAAATATATATGTAAGGCAAGGATATGTGGTATGACGGTCGTGAAACCATAACTACATGCAGTGTCCAACCCTACATAGTTTCCCTTAACTTACATACCAAAGTAAATATTTTACTAATGGATTATCATGTAGTTATCTGTAAATAATTGGTTTCTGTGCTCTAGATCCACTTTCCACCTACAGACTGACTTGAGATTTCAGGACAATATGCCTCGTATCATAATACAGGCCAAGTTCGATTTTGAAGGTTCTCACACCTACCCTACTGAAACTATGGGTCAAAAAAGTATAATTTTGAAAGTTTACGAAAAGCATTTGTTGATAATCTCAAAAATCCTGGTCATATCTAATTCGAAATAATGTCTATGCGGGGGAAAAGGTAAGGCTGTTAATCATATCATACGACCCGCCACTGTGGCCTTTATCATACTCCTGTTGGATAGCGCTCTTTACTTCTAATTATAACATCACTGTGTCTAGAATAGCCTGTTGCCCAGGATAGTCTACCTACACCCCCTGTGAATGGATTAATTATTTGAAAAGGATGCGCATGTATGTTCATGGCCAAGAAGAATGGGGAGGGAGAGGCAGAGAGAGAGAGAGAGAGAGAGAGAGAGAGAGAGAGAGAGAGAGAGAGAGAGAGAGAGAGAGAGACAGACAGACAGACAGACAGACAGACAGACAGACAGAGACAGAGAGACAGAGAGAGCCGTGTGTGTCGACCAGGATCAAGCTGGTGTTGAACTGCATTTTCAGTATATAAGGACGCATAAAGGACGGTGGTTCTTGTTGTTGTTGTTGTTGTGTGACACGTACCAGTGTTGTGTGGCATCTACAGGTTCACGTAGAGCCTCCTCTTGAAGACCAGTGGTAGAGCCATGACCCGGAAATGAGGGAGAATTGTATGGCTGAACTCTGACGACATACCTATGTTCGTGGCCAACCCACGCGCTCTCTCTCTCTTTTAATTCTCTTAAGTTATCTATATTCATTTAAGTACTCCACATCCATTTTCTTTATTTCTTGTACAATATTGTCCCCACTGCTAGTGACCCTAGATATCTCACCTCGCCACATTGCTGGAGGCAAACTTCGCCCCTGTTATGTGTGGGTTTAGAGTGGAAGTCAAAAGTCACTGAACCACGCTGGGTTTGTGTACTGGTTTCCGTCTGCCTGACGCCTTAATTGGTACTTCACAACGGATGTAGGAAAATAAGTATTCATATCCCGCACGTACGTGCAAAAACGGACGGACACACACACACACACACACACACACACACACACACACACACACACACACACACACACACACATACACACACACACACACACACACACATACACACACACATACACAGCTTATATGGAAATATACCACATATACAGGCTCCTATTTCAGAAATTGGATCATAATGAATATGAAAAAAGATGGTAGAAAGATGCAAGACGGAGAATGGACAGCCACCTGACGAGTGTGGTAGGTGGTCACAGATGGTGATCTGTTCACCACCTGTTGTTACCAAGTTAGGTCATGAGAGACGGTACAATGGACTGCAGGTTCGGTATATCTGGTGGGTGTACCATCAATGTACCGTCGTTAAGGGTATGTATACCTGGTGGGTGTACCATCAATGTACCGTCGTTAAGGGTATGTATACCTGGTGGGTGTACCATCAGTGTACCTTCATTAAGTATATGTATACCTGGTGGGTGTGCCATCAGTGTACCTTCGTTAAGTATATGTATACCTGGTGGGTGTGCCATCAGTGTGCCTTCGTTAAGTGTATGTATACCTGGTGGGTGTGCCATCAGTGTACCTTCGTTAAGGGTATGTATACCTGGTGGGTGTGCCATCAGTGAACCTTCGTTAAGTGTATGTATACCTGGATGGTGTACCATCAATGTACCGTCGTTAAAAGTACGTATACCTGGTGGGTGTACCATCAGTGTACCGTCGTTAAAGGTACGTATACCTGGTTGGTGTACCATCAGTGTACCTTCGTTAAAGGTACTTATACCTGGATGGTGTACCATCAATGTACCGTCGTTGAAGGTAAGTGTGTCTGGCTGGTATACTCAATGTAACAGGTTATAGAAGATGAACACACGGTTGTAGAAGATCCAGTAGCAAACAGATGTTTGTGTAGTACCAGGATATCGATACGTCAAACTGTACGTAACAGATGATGGCTCATGTACCTGTGTAGGTGAGATGACTGGGTGTAAGTTGTGTACCAGGGTGTAGATTATCTTCCAGGTAATCCGTTATTTTGTAGGTTCTACAACTCGTAAAGAGAGAGAGAGAGAGAGAGAGAGAGAGAGAGAGAGAGAGAGAGAGAGAGAGAGAGAGAGAGAGAGAGAGAGAGAGGCATGCTTCCTTATGAAAAAGAAACGAGTTTATGTGTCGTACTTTATATACACGCGTCAGGATGTAGAGTTCGACCCAAGTCGAACATGTTTTTGATCGTATGAGAGGCGTTGCAATGCAGAGAATGGTTCACTTTGGTACTATAGCCGGATATGATACGAGACAGAAAAAATAATTCTAGTTTTATATGTGTTCCAAGTTAATGAGGATGCATTGATTTGTAGATATGGCTGGTTGTAGATGCTACTGTTTGTAGAGACGTACCAATCTCAGGCTCATTGTCATGTTACCCTTTGTATGATATCAAGTGTCAGGGTTCGAGTCCTACAGATATCGGCCTTTATAATGACAGAACAAAAAAAAAAAGCATGCAATGGAGGCGGCGACTGTCATGTCCTTTCTTCTTTTTTTCATCATTTTTCCACAAGAATCAATCAAAGGGGAGCATAAAAACTAACTTGTAATCCCAGTTACTAAACTATTATTCACTTCCTCCTTCCTAAATTCTCTCTCTTCGTCATACTTACCCCCGACTACAGTACTGAGTGATGGTAAGAGCCATGGTGTATTTACGAAAGACATAACCAAAGGGGAAATATAAGAAATAAGCCTGTGATGCCAGCCAGACTCTCGTCTGACTTGCCTAACACTAAAACAAACACGCATCGTGTGGCGGGCGGCGGCCTGGCGGGCATCACATGAAACTCCTCCAGCGGCCGCCATTTCGTCGCCTCCCGCGCCCGCTTCGACGATAGCGCCACCAGGCTCGGGTACCACACACACACACACACACACACACACACACACACACACACACCTCCATATCAACATGGAGAGATGGACTAACCTTCACCAAAGCCCATATAAAGTTTTGATTCACCCTCGAGTGTCATATACCACCTACATAAACTACATATAAGACCTGATATATATTTTTCTTTTGAGTACTTTACCTTACTATAACACAACATCTACTACGGTTTTCATATAGACAAAAAAGAAATACAATCTAGACTCCAAAATGGCAGCCACATTTATATTTCCCAGTCGGGTATAGACGGAGGAGAAATTGGGTATATGATCGACATTAATAGACATAAGCAATATCTTGAACTTCCCCCATAACCTCATTTCACAACCTCGTAGATGTGGTGTAGACACGAGAGGAACGAGGACAGATCCTCGGGTTTGGTAGACGGCGGAGCTCGGGGCCAAACAAGGTGATCCGGGGATACAAGAAAGGTGAAAGGTCGAACAGCTCTAATGTTGGGCGTAAGGTCAAAGGTCGACTCGTTAGGGGGAGGAGGCAGGGGGCGGGGCGCCCTCTTTCCTTAGCCTGTTGTGAGGACATGAGGAAGCTTATCTTGAGGTTCGAGGATACGAGTTGCGATGATAAGAACCTTGACTTTACATGTGAGGGTGTTACCGTGGTGAGTTGTGAGGTGAGGAGTGGCGACCCCGTGAGTAAATTCAAAGGGAGGAACCTCTGTGTAAAGTGATTCTGTGAGGAGTTTCAGTATAGTGAGCTTTGACGAGAGTGTGTATATTATGAGGTTTTTCAATAAGAAGAGTTCTGGTGTGAGGAACATTGATATGAGGAGTGTCTATGATTGTAATGTGAGGACCTACGACATGAGCAGATGTGAGGAACCATGATATGAGAAGTGCCGATGGATGTGCTGTGAGGGAGGGTCCTTGATATGAGCAGATGTGAGGAACCATGATATGAGCAGTGCCTATGTAAGAAGCCTCTACGTTACGAGCATTTGCTTGACGTAGGCGGAACTGAAGCCTATTAGAAAGTGTTGAACCTTACTCTTAAGAAGTGTTGAAGCTTCGTCCAATAAGTGTTGAGGTCTAGTGTTAGAAATGAGTACGACTGGTTGCAAGTGGTCAAGGAGTATGAGACTTCTATGAAAAAACCACAAGCCAGTGACCCATAGATATATAAATGTGACCAACAGGTTTAAGTACTATATCACACGTTACTAGAGCAATGAGCCAGTTCGTTACAGCCTTTAAACCAGTAAATAAACCAGATGGTACAAGAGGTTAAACACCAATAAACATTCCCTGGACAAGTGAGAGAGACGAGTAGATGACACTTGCTTTTCATCTGCATTCATCAGAAGGACCAAAGATCAACCCATAGAGTCACGAAAGTCATTGAAGCCAAAACGTATCTAATCCAAAATTGATCTCATAAGTATTAAAGTTCATTGGGAAATGACGGCCTTAGAATGACGTACGAGTGACACTGATCAAGGGAAGAGGCTGGGCTGACACGAGAGACTTTCTCTTTTTATCATATTTTCTTTATTTCATTATTTTTGGAGGGAAGGAGAGACCAAAGCGAGGAGATTAAGATACTGAAGAGTCCCGTATGTTAAGTGACGTCTAAACATTAAGCACAGGAGTTAGGCTAATAAGGACGTACATCACAGAATGTTCTGCAAGACAAAACGGAAGAAAAAAAAAGACGTATGAATATAGAAATGACAACACTTAGAATGTACCATAACCATTAGATATACACTCTAATAACCACAATAGCGAAAGGGACATACACATAGAAAATGGGCAAAATGAAGTCGACACTGAAAAAAAAAAAAGAAATCCTGAGATTTGCGTACGATTAAAAGACACACACCCACACACACACACACACACACACACACACACACACACACACACACAAATCTAGCCAGATAGTGATTTCTATGGAGAGGAGGAGTGACGCCGGGTGACCTGACCCTCTCAATAGAACCGTGGATGAGATCACAAGTGGCAGTCGGGCTTACAGGCGGACTCCGGCCTGGGAGGAGGCCAATGACGGCCAGCAGGTGGGAGTGGGTGGTGTGGGGTGGGGGGGGGGAATTACATCAATCGCCGCCGGCGAGGCAACTCGGGTCAGAACAGGTCAGGGAAAGACCGATACCCCCCCCATCCCACCCCCCCACCCCCAGCTCCCCCGAGTGTGGGGGGGTTGGGGGTTAAGGGGGGGAAGGGGGACCTTATTATAGGGTTCTTGATCCATGACCGCCGGCATAGGGAGGGGTGCAGAAGAAGAGAAGATGTTTCCAGGGAGTGATGTGTGTGTGTGTGTGTGTGTGTGTGTGTGTGTGTGTGTGTGTGTGTGTGTGTGTGTGTGTGTGTGTGTGTGTGTGTGTGTGTGTGTGTGTGTGTCTGTGTGTGTGTGCGGCTATATCTCTGTGGATGTCCGCAGGTGATGTGTGTGTGTGTGTGTGTGTGTGTGTGTAGAGTGAGGTACCATCCAGCCCATGGAAGGAGGAATCATACACCTCATAGACAGAGGAACCATACAATCCATGGAAGGGAGTAGCATACAGTAGATAGATGGAGGTACCATACAACACGGCACAGACCACAGGAGGAGGTAAAAATACAACCCACAGAAGGAGGTACTATACAAGGAGGTACCATACAGCCCATAGAAGGAGGTACTATAATTCCCACCAAAGAAAGCACCCTATCTCTCATGGCTGCAGGTACCACACAACCCGTACTGAAGGTACCATACCACCCCGAGATGAAGATAACATATTGCAACCTATATCAAGAACTACCATACAGCGAAGCGATTAGTATAGGAGGTACCGCACAACTACGACCATACGGGATGATATCATCAACAAACCAGGAAACGCTGGACAGCCTGCTTAACCTATGAGGAACCACAGGTGTTGATGGCCTGGATAACATATGACGAACCACAGGTGTTGACAGCCTGGATAATATATGAGGAGCCACAGGTGTTGATGGTCTGGCTACCATATGACGAACCACAGGTGTTGATGGCCTGGCTACTTTATGAAGAACCACAGGTGTTGATGGCCTGGCTACCATATGACGAACCACAGGTGTTGACAGCCTGGCTACCATATGACGAACCACAGATGTTGACGGCCTGGGTAACATATGAGAAACAACAGATGTTGACGACTTGACTAACATCTGAGCCACTCAGGTATAGCACCTAACGAATCAGACATTTCTCTCAACATTGAGAGTAAATGCTCTCAAAATGGCCAGGCTTACAGTGCTGGATCTGGCCCGTGGTGAATCTCTGATTCCTCAAATGTCGTTCGAGTGAAGTGCCAGGATTCACGGAATTAGTGACTGATTCAGATTCGTGTGACTCAAGATTCAGTCATATTATCACGGTGAAGTTTCGTGAGTTTCAGCAACATTTGGTCGAGTTCACTGCAAAACGAAGTCAAGATTCAGTCACAGTATCACAGTGAAGTTTCGTGAGTTTCAGCAACATTTGGTCGAGTTCACTGCAAAACGAAGTCAAGATTCACAGTATCACAGTGAAGTTTCGTGAGTTTCAGCAACATTTGGTCGAGTTCACTGCAAAATGAAGTCAAGATTCACAGTATCACAGTGAAGTTTCGTGAGTTTCAGCAACATTTGGTCGAGTTCACTGCAAAATGAAGTCAGGATTCACGAACTGTTCGCAGTTCAGATGTGTTAAGGGTGTTAAGTCTCTCTCCCAGCTTGACGGAGTTAAAAAAAAACCAGCACTGCCCTCCAGCTTGACGTGGGTAAATCGGCCAGCTAGACGGGACAAAACACCCATCTTGACGTGGGCAAAACGCCCAGCTTGTGACGACCGCTCGGCAACCGGCACGTCCATAACAGCATCAGTGGAAGCCACACGTCCACAACCTCACCCGAAACCTCGACTCAAATCACATTGGACCGAAATCAAAGTCGGCGATGGTACGAGACACAGGCGAGACTGCTAGCATCACCCCACTCTAAGCCCAACCTTCTCTTTCGATACTATAATACACATTTTCTCCCCTTTTTTTTCAAAGAAAAATCAATTTCTAGATCAGAGATTCCTTGGATCTCCTTGTTAATGGATGGTTAAATGAGTGTTTGGGGGGGTTTTTGGGTTTTTGGACGAGGGCCCCTGCCTGCCTGTTCCCCCCTCCCCCCTCCCCCTCCACACACACAAACATACACACACACACACACACACACACACACACACACACACACACAGAGTCGTTGGTGCTTCGCCTCTTCGGAAATAAAAGGCGTGGGGGGAGGGAGTGAGGCGGGGGGAGAGAAGGGGTGGGAGGCGAGGGAGGAGGAGGAGGAGGAGGAGGAGGAGGAGGAGGAGGAGGAGGAGGAGGAGGAGGAGGGAGGTGGCGGGGGAGGAGGAGGAGGAGGAGGGAGGTGGCGAGGGAGGAGGAGGAGGAGGAGGAGGAGGGAGGAGGAGAGGGAGGAGGAGGAGGAGGAGGAGGGAGGTGGCGGGGGAGGAGGAGGGATTCTCGCAATTTGTGTGCCACTGACGTCACAGGAAGGGCCAGGCACCTCGCGTCTCTTACGTCACGTGCCGCGTCACCTTCTGGCCCAGGGTAATAACTCGCGTCACTTTCGCCTAAAAAGTGACAGTCAAAAAAAAAAAATTAAGAGTGTGGAATACGACAGGCGACCTCCTCCTCCTCGACCCCCTTCTCCTCCTCCAACACCACCACCACCACCACAATGGCCAAAGAACCAGAGGCTACAGAGAGCTGGTTGGCCAACTGACCACCACTCGAACTCTCACTCCTGGAGTAGAAGGAAGGCCTTTCAGTGTCTCTCGAGGTTGTGTGAACTTCACCTAACAGCTCAACTTGAGCTTGGAAAGAACACCTTGTTCTCCCACTTGGGAGACCAAAGGTTCATGGATGTAGTACGGCAGATCAGGGCATGAGTTGGTGATGTTCTCTTCGTCAACTGTATCATTTTGTCTATGGTCATTAGACACGATATTCAGAAAAAGATATATTGACCACAAGAACAATCATGTATTCGTCATGTGTTGACCGTGTCATCTGCTCAAAAATCCATAATACACATACCTATTCGTATTTTTCGTCTGCCTAAACTCATATATATATATATATATATATATATATATATATATATATATATATATATATATATATATATATATATATATATTTCTTTTCTTTTCATACTATTCGCCGCCATTTCCCGCGTTAACGAGGTAGCGTTAAGAACAGAGGACTGAGCCTTGAGGGAATATCCTCACTTGGCCCCCTTGTCTGTTCCTTCTTTTGGAAAATTAAAAACAAGAGGGGAGGATCTCCCGCCCCCCACTCCCTCCCCTTTTAGTCGCCTTCTACGACACGCAGGAAACACGTGGGAAGTATTCTTTCTCCCTATCCCCAGGGATAGAGAGAGAGAGAGAGAGAGAGAGAGAGAGAGAGAGAGAGAGAGAGAGAGAGAGAGAGAGAGAGAGAGAGAGGCATATGCATACAGAAGCATGTGCATTCATGCTTAATTATACATATGAAATCACAAGTCACAAAAGTCCTCAGTCACACGAGCCTTGCCCACACAACCTATATCAATGCCAAGCAAGAATTTCTTTCACAAAAGAAAAAAGAAAATACGAGATAACCGTGTTAACTGAGTTCCCCCATAGTATTATGCCGTTCCCTTACATCTTCGCGTAATGGTGCGCTTGGTGTAAAGCATCCATTCTCCACATATATAGATGCCAGTTTGATGATTTTCTCAATCATTAGCGACGATATCTTAAGTGTACCTCTGTGACTTTTTTACCAGTCTTGTGAATCTTGTTCAGTCATATTAACGAATCTCAGTTTCATACAACGACCAAGATAATGAGTCAGTTTTGAAACAGACGCCTTAGTGACACAACGACTAAGATAATGAGTCAGTTTTGAAACAGACGCCTTAGTGACACAACGACTAAGATAATGAGTCAGTTTTGAAACAGACGCCTTAGTGAGTGGATATTTTACGTACTGTCTTTTAATCTCAAATCATTCAGATAACTTTGAGAAAACATCTGATTAATTATATATATAACCAAATATTTGCATAACGAATAGAACCTCTTGAAACTTTGAAGAACTTGTGGTTACTTTGTGGTATTTGAACATCCTATGAAATCCCTTAGCATATTTCATTCGTTATCTTATCATATTAGTTCATTCAAGTTAGTTTCAGACAGCGTTTTTGTGGAAATTTTGTTTCAGTTTTACCAGATGACGATTTTATTTTTCCAATAGACTCCTCAAGATGGGGAAAGTGATGTCCAAAACGTAGAGTTGAATAAGACAAATGAGTCATAAACCTATAGTCAGAGGTTCCTATCCTTTTTCGGTTTGTGTAACCCTTGGCCTTGGTGTAAGGCATTACACACCCTTATCATTGTTGATTTATATATCTATTAGAATTGATTTGTTTACCTTTTTCTATTCCTACACTGGTACAGTCCATCTTGCCAATATGATGCAGCTCTGAGCAAGCTCTATGTGCCAAAGCAGTGTACTGTTGATGCAGTCCTCCAGAGGTGACTGTATACTTAACAAATCCCTTACATGTACAGACAATCGTAGTTGAGTGACTGAACAACCCCCTACACACGCTAAGGCACTTCTTAACAACCCATGTAAATGAAAGTTACGATGAATGCAGTTAGCATTGTTGTTAATGGCTCCTGTATGTACGTGTGTACGTCCCAGTACCGCGTGACGGTCCTTCTAGAAGCTTCCGTGATGATCTGTCAGTATAACCAATTGTGACCCGTCAGCAAGTTACCCAGCCCTGCTTGCTTGCGGCCGGCAAGGTCTCCGTATCAGATGACTTTACCACGATAGCAGTTTACATTGTCTCCATATCAGATGAGTTTACCACGATAGCAGTTTACATTGTCTCTGTATCAAATGAGTTTACCACGATAGCAGTTTACATTGTCTCTGTATCAGATGAGTTTACCACGATAGCAGTTTACATTGTCTCTGTATCAAATGAGTTAACCACGATAGCAGTTTACGTTGTCACCATACCATTACCTATTGGAAAATAGGGATTTTTCGGATACCGAGGACAGTCTGCCTGACATGTGAAATAGGAATATAGGAATCCGTAGACTATAAGTAACTTTAGGACTTCTCTGTTTACTTAAACATACGTAACTCTGACGTCATTTACGTTGGATGCATTATAGCTCCCACCGTATAATATACCAAACAGTACAGACAACCAGAGAGCTCAAGTGAGCCAGTCCAATCACATCTTTTCGAAGCTTCGTCGTCATTTCACTTTGTACAGTGAGGTGAGTCTGTAGACACACACACACACACACACACCCACCCACACACCAACCCACCCACCCACACACACACACACACACACACAAACAAACACACAGCATATAGAAGTTCAAAAAGTTGTATGGTGGTAGAGAAAGTGTAACACATGACTCGACCTGTTTGTGGTCACTCTGGAAAAGTCCTCTTATGCATAGGAGTCCATCACTCCCCTGCTACTGAAAGTAGCACAGTCTTAGAGTAGTAGGAGCCTGCTCCCTCTAGAGATATGGATCTTGGGATTGTATGATAATGATTATGGTAATAGTAGAGAAGTTTCAAGAGATGGGGGCCCTACGAGTGTAGAGGCCCCCACCCCGTACAATACAAATGGTTAAATGAGTAGCTACACACGCAAGAAATGGGGGTGTTACATACACAGAGCTGTTCGCCAGTGAAAGTGATCTAATGAACCTCTTGCTTCAGCAGTTATACACACACACACACACACACACACACACACACACACACACACACACACACAAACATATAAATATAGATATGTATTATCCCTGGGATAGGGGAGAAAGAATACTTCCCACGTATTCCCTGCGTGTCGTAGAAGGCGAATGAAAGGGGAGGGAGTGGGTGGCTGGAAATCCTCCCATCCCGTTTTAGTTTTTCCAAAAGAAGGAATAGAGAAAGGGGCCAAGTGAGGATATACCCTCTAAGGCTCACTCCTCTGCTCTTAACGCTACCTCGCTAACGCGGGAAATGGCGAATATGTATGAAAGAAAGAAAAGAAAGATATATATCTATATCTATATATATATATATATATATATATATATATATATATATATATATATATATATATATATATATATTCTATGTCTTAATGAATCAGCACCTAACAGAACTAAAGTTTTTCTTTAACACATAAGTAATGAAACATGCACTGCATCCATCAAGCTTAACCCACACTTTACGGTGGCTGTCCACCGACACCCTTATCAAACGCTTAGATTCTCTCTCTTGCACGATGCAACTCTGCTTTCATCTTAAGTTCCCCTACTTCTGTCTCTAGAGAACATCGCTTCCTCAACAGCTTTTCATTCTTATTCACTTCAGTCTATACCACACTCACCTCACTTATCGACACCCTTGTTCTTCCTCGTAAGAGCTTTCAATATCCTCGTCCCACACACATACATCATCATACTGCATGCAGCTGTATAAACTTGTACCCAATATTCAACCCATCTCGGGTATTATGCCATGCCTGAAAAGCATCAGGAAGCCATAGGTATAACACACAGCCCAACACTCTCTTCGAGCCAAGTACTGATATCATACGACAATTTGGTCTCAGAAAAGTACTCTACTTCCTTCACAAAGGCCTCAGCTACATCATTCTTCAGCGCACACACCATAGAGGGACGTGCTCTCTGAAGTTCGTCACCACCATCATCACCATCCCTTCTCTAAATCCGTAAATGTCATTCATACCTTCCTCGTTTTCTCTTTCCCCAGTACCTGTGTAGGTACAACATGTGACGACACACTGTCTTTCCTTTCTCAATCGTCTTTGCTCCTCACCTACAAGAATTTCAGTGCCTCTTCTCCTACAGTACCCAGTACCTGTGTAGGTACAACATGTGACGACACACTGTCTTTCCTTTCTCAATCGTCTTTGCTCCTCACCTACAAGAATTTCAGTGCCTCTTCTCCTACAGTCGCTACCCAACCATACACCTTGATAACTATACGAAGAAGGTCTTCAGCTAAATACAGAGGAATATTTGCCACTCTCCTCAAGTATCATCCGACATAAGACGCAATTGTCTATGTTGTCATCAATAACCTCCATCCATTCAGCAACGGTTGCACCTCAACTCTTCACATGTCTCCCCACCAATCCCATCCATAATTGATGACCTTCCGCCATATCACGAAAGTACCCTTGACATTTCCAACGAACACCTATGCTGGCTCTCAGACTTGTCCAGAACACCTTCATATCTCTCACACAGGTCTTTCTGCCCTTGTTTACCTCCTTCTAGCGCAGTTTGGTAACGCCCCAGAAATTGTCATCTACCTTATCTCTAAGATTCTCGTTAGATTCTTTTCTTTTACGTAAATCAAACCAATATTTTTCGAAACCTTATGTTCTCTCACTCTTTAGTTTTCACTTGATCAGTATCTTCTGTAAGATTTAATGGCTTTATACCAATAAACTCCAATATTTCTCATTTCCCAACACCAGTACATTCTAGCCACCCTCTATAATGCCACACAGGTGTCTGCTACAGTAACCTCTACTGACACATTCTTAAACTTTCCCATTCGCCCCTTAAGCCTGACTCTGCGCCCCGTTCCATCACTCGCCTCCATCAGATTCGTCTCAAGATATCAGTTTCACATCTTCATTTCACAACTTCTCATTGCATAATCCTTCTTTTTGACCTCAGATTTTTATCTTTCGCACTGAGAGCCCATCAAAGATACTTTTCGATTTTGATTTATCCGTACTCTATCAAAATCTATGAATAGATGTTGTGACAGTGTTAGTGACGTACTAAAATCAAACTCTAAAAAGAATAAAAAAAAAACTAACTGTGAATATCAAAACGGAGAAAACGGAGTTTTTTTCAGTGCTCCAGCCTCCGTCTGCACCGTGGAGTGCTGTCAGAGGTGACCCACCAGTGCTACACTCACAGCCGGTGACTGACGAATGCAGAAGCGATCGTCACTGATGAGCCAGCGAGGATGCGAAGTCTCAAGCAATTACCTATGGGCTAATAAGTATCACAGCACTGACTGGGTGGGGGAAATGGTACTTCAAGACTATGTCTGCATCAAAATGGCTTCGCTAGAGGATGCTGATGCTATAATGAAAACAGTTCCTCTTGGAAACCACGGATTTGCCTGCAGTCAGTCATAAGCAGTCAGTCACACGTCCTCTGCTCCTATCCGGTGTGACAGTGATCAGAGTCGTCCACGCTGTTGAGACACTTCAATCCCTTTCATCCCACACTGTGTAAGGAAGTATCTCGGTAAGAATGCGGTTCGTCATTTTCCCATATCAAACAGGACCCCTCCACAAGACCAGGTTCAACAGTCTTTCACCCATCAACACCTTCACGTCGTAAGTGCTTCCACCCTTCAGCTACTTATACTCACTGAATCTAACCATCGTTCACTTGCCGACTGATCTCCCAGCCCTCGTGTCGTCAGCCACACAACCACGGGTTTCAAGTACAAGCACTCTCATCCAGTTACAAGATCACAACATCCTAATATCGACGTCGACCTCCGTCAGGTACACATGACTCTCAGACGTCTCCATCATTAACTGCTTCATGGCATCCCTGAACTCATGCTGTTCTGACGAAGGTCATCCACCTCTACGTCTATCATTTTAGGTATTTATGGATACCTTTAAATACACCGAGTCTAAATATGGTCATCTGTCGTGTAGGTTTCTTACATGCCTTACGCTGCGCTCCTCCAAGTTCAACTATACACAACACTTCCCCTATTTCAACTATGCTCTCAGAAAACCTTCAACTCTTTTTTTTTTTTCTTCCATTGTTCTATTATCCCTCGCTTTCCTTATGTTTGTCATATCAACCATCGTTCTCCAATAACTGATCTCGTTCGCGTTATGAACACTCACGCATGTTCTACATGGAAAATTCTCTGTAATATACAGTTCTCCAAGCGACTACATCTCATAGCCTTTCTTCTGTAGACCTTCCATGTTCCTTACTTCCTTGGAGATGTTTGGTCATCTTATTCACACGATCAACGGTGAATATCACTGTAGATATCGCCACAGAACAGTGACACTTGGTATCCGGGTTCTTCCATCATTCTCGCCCCCATCAGCTATAAGGTCGTGTGCGTTCCATGAGCTTTTATATACAGATTCGACGACCTTGTCTCACAGTAAGGTACGTCAACACTTGCCTGTAATGCTTCACTTATAGACCACTTATCCATTCGATTGCCACTTCATCTCTACGCCTCTTAGTACCTTAATTCATAACCTCATCCACATATCACTTCACCTCTACGCCTCTCAGTACCTTAATTCATCACCTAATCCACATGCCACTTCATCTCTACGTCTCATTGCCTTTACTTATCACACTTCCTCGTCCACACTTTGTGACGTTCGTGCAGTTCGTATTTTTTTTGCTTCCTGCATAACGCGTGCAGTGCCAAAACCATCCTACTCCCGCCGATCAAGTGGCGACATCTCTTTACTTCAACACAAACGTCTAACCTCATCACTTCCTGGTGGAATAGCTGTCTTCAGCCTCTCACTGAACTTCATCCTCTCTCTCTCTCTCTCTCTCTCTCTCTCTCTCTCTCTCTCTCTCTCTCTCTCTCTCTCTCTCTATCTATCTATCTATCTATCTATCTATCTCTCTCTCTCTCTCTCTCTAGTCTCCCCTCCTCATTTAGCACGACGAAAATTTTCCTGTAATAATGTCTTTCCTCCGCTTGTTTAACGTATTCCCAGGTGGCCTATATTTCCCCGTTGAATGTTCGCTTATACTTTTATCTCAAAATTCTGTTTGCTTCCCTTTTATCAATATTTTGTAACTTTTTTCTTTTGTACCTTTGCCCATGCCTCACGTCCATATGATACTGTTGGGACTACATTTCTCTCAAACATGCCCATTTTGCTACCTCCCATATAACGTTCTTTCCACACATTCTTCATCGCCCCTTCACTCGCGCTTCCATGGTTCCATTCGCTGCCAAGTCTACTCTCAGGTGTCTAAAACACTTCACCTCCTCCAATTTTTCTCTAGTCATACTCACACCCCAACTAACCTGTCCCTCTACTTTGCTTTTATTCACAATTACTCTCAACTTTCTCCCATCACACACTCTTCCAAACAAAGTCACCAATTTTTACGGTTTCTCACTCGAATCTGCCACCAGTGCCGTATCATCAGCAAACAACAGACTGCATATTCACCCCTCTCTCCAAGACTCGCATTTACCTCCCTCACCACCCCATCTATAAACAAATTGAACAACCAGGGTGACATCTTACCCCTGTCCCAAACCAGCTTTCACTTGGAACCATTCACACTCCTCTCTTCCTACTCGTACACATGCCTCACACCCTAAATAAAGATATATATATATATATTCATACATATTCACCATTTCCTAGTTGGTATCTAATGAGTCTAAGTTATACGCCTGAACAAGTATTTGCCCATTTAAAATTTCTTAGGGAAAAAAAATCTGTATAAACTTTTAAGACAGGATCAATTTACTTCAGTACATTATACCCAAGTTACATTTCAAGCCTGACAATACAGACACACCCAGCAGTAACTGAGGCCAAAGCTGTGGGACCTTTGGAACTATAGATTTTGTGGCAATCTGTGTCTTAAGTAAAAACAAACACTATAGTATCATTTTTTTGGAATCAGATGCTTTAAAGCTGAAGACGTTCTGCACGAATTCCAAACCTTGAAGAGAAGTAGTCGAATCATAACCTCTATGAAATGGTTTATGCATCAGGAACAATATCTATACTATACAGGCTCGAGACTGGGAAGGCATATTCAATGCTGTTCGTCGAGAGCTTCGCCAAGGCCAGCCTAGCACATAAAGAGAGTCACTTAGAAGTGCAGAAGAGAGTTAAAGGAACGCCAAGCGTTGACAAAGTTTCCGTTGAACCCAAGGCTCAGATGGTGAGCTCACTCACACCGTGCATAGCCTCCTACACCAACTACCAGGACGAACCGAGGTTCATAGGCTGCAGGTTCCAGTAGACAGCAGGGAGAACCTACAACCACAGCCTGCAGAGACCCCTGTAGGCAGTAGGGAGAACCTACATTCACAACCTGCAAAGACCCCTATAGGCAGTAGGGAGAACCTACATCCACAGCCTGCAGAGACCCCATAGACAGTAAGGAGAACCTACCTCCACAGCCTGCAAAGACCTACATCCACAGCCTGCAGAGACCCCTACAGGCAGTAGGGAGAACCTACATCCACAGTCTGCAGAGACCCCCATAAGCAGTAGGGAGAACCTACATCCACAGTCTGCAGAGACCCCTACAGACAGTAGGGAGAACCTACATCCACAAGGACCACATCGCTCCCCAGCACCGTCCTCCCTCCAGCAGGAGGAGGAGCAGGACGGGGAGAGACCACCCCTCCCGGATCATGGGAGGGGACCCTGGCCTGGCCTGGCCGCATCACTCGCCCTGTCACCGTATTCGCTCTAGGACACCGACTGGTCTTTGTAGCAATCCCTGACGTCATGCGGGGGCGTGCGTCATCCTGGACCCCATCACTATGGCAGGCATTTGACGTCATTCTAGTCCATCACTATATAGGAGGGATTTGACGACGTCACCCCGAAAAAAAAAATATATATATATACATATATATATATATATATATATATATATATATATATATATATATATATATATATATATATATATATATATATATATGTGTGTGTGTGTGTGTGTGTGTGTGTGTGTGTGTGTGTGTGTT
This sequence comes from Panulirus ornatus, assembly GCF_036320965.1. Taxonomy (NCBI): domain Eukaryota; kingdom Metazoa; phylum Arthropoda; class Malacostraca; order Decapoda; family Palinuridae; genus Panulirus; species Panulirus ornatus. The sequence continues at coordinate 15,093,672 of NC_092261.1, read as the reverse complement.
GAGGGGGGGTTGAGGGGTTGACGTCAATCCAATCGAACCCCTTCTGTGGGAAAGGGGGGATTTCAGTATCCCATTGCGAATAATCAATGAAGTAAGGACGTCACATCATGCCAAATGGTGGTTTTAAGGAGGGATTTGACGTCACCTTGGACCATGGTTGTGTGAGGGATTTGACATCAGCTTGCATCATGACTCTATGCCGGACCTGATGTCACTCTTGTGGGCATAAGACGTTCACCACGGCCATGATATCATGAGGGACTTGACATCACTTTAGACAAAGGACCTGACATCACTTTAGGCAAAGACCGTAGGTTTATAAGGGATCTGAAGTCACTTTAGGTCCTAGCTTTATGAGGGACATGACGTCAGCCTGGGCCATGTCTGTATGAGGGATCTGAAGTCAGTCAGACTAGACCACATATTTTTTCTATGAGGTGACATGACGTCAGCCTGGGCCATGTCTGTATGAGGGATCTGAAGTCAGTCAGACTAGACCACATATTTTTTCTATGAGGTGACATGACGTCAGCCTGGGCCATGTCTGTATGAGGGATCTGAAGTCAGTCAGACTAGACCACATATTTTTTCTATGAGGTGACACGACGTCAGTCTAGGCCATGTCTTTATGAGGGATCTGACGTCAGCATAGACTACGTATTCATGAGGCGTTAGACGTCCATTCGAACGAAAGAGAGAATTTGAATTGTGACATCGGCTCAAACCCTATCAAATAGGCCTGAGATGAAGTGTGACGTCATCCGGGAATATGACGTCATGAACCGCTGTGACAGTAGCTTGATCAATAATATCATGTGGGGGGGTCCAGACGAAAGCCTGGGCCATGACGTCATCAAATGTGAAGTCCTCCCACCAGACCGTGACGTCATTCATGAAAGGTGGTTAGGACAAACCCCGGATCTTTGTGTCCCGAGAGGCTGTGATATGAAGTGTTAGGCCATGCCATGTTAGGCCATGCTATGTTAGACCAAGCAGTGTTAGACCATGCAGTGACAGACCACATAGTGTTAGATCCTATACAGTGTTAAACCAGCAGTTGTAGACCACGCCTTGTTAGACCAAGCCGTGCTAGACCAAGCCGTGTTAGACCAAGCCGAGTTAGACCACGTCGTATTAGACCCTGCAGTGTTAGGCCACGCCGTGTTAGACCACGACGTATTAGACCCTGCAGTGTTAGACCACGCCGTGTTAGACCGCGCCGTGTTAGACCGCGCCGTGTTAGACCAAGCCGAGTTAGACCACGCCGTGTTAGACAGCACCGTGTTAGACCAAGCCGAGTTAGACCGCGCCGTATTAGACCCTTCAGTGTTAAGCCACGCCGTGTTAGACCCCGCCGTGTTGGACTGCGCCGTGTTAGACCATGCAGTTCCCCGTAATATAATAATTCAAATCAAGAACTGTGACATTTCATTAAATGCCGAGCCATGGCGTTGCCCTGAGGCATGGCACCAGACGTGAGTGCCATACTGGGTCCCTAGATCAAGTCATGGTGTCATAGTGGGTCACAGTGCTATGTTTGGTCATGATATCATAGTGGGTCACAGTGATATTTTTGGTCATGGGGTCATATTGGGTCACAGTGCTATGTTGGCTATAGGTGCCATAGTGGGTCACACTGCAATAGTTGGTCATGGTGCCACAGTGGGTCACAGTGCTATGTTTGGTCATGGTATCATTGTGGGTCACAGTGCTATGTTTGGTCATGGTATCATTGTGGGTCACAGTGCTATGTTTGGTCATGGTACCATGGTGTGTCACAATGTGATCATGATTAATGTTACCACGTAGGATCACATTGTGTGATCATAGGCTATGTTGCCATGGAAGATAACACTGTGTGATTATGAGTAATATTACCATGTAGGATAGCACTGTGTTATGTTGCCATGCAGAATAACATTGCGTGTTTATGAATTGTCATGCAGGAAAACACTATGCGATCATGAGCCATGTAGGATTACACTGTGTGATCATGAACTAAGTTGCCACGCAGGATTACACCGTGTGATTATGTGTTACGTTGCTATGCAGAATAACACCGTGTGCTTTTGTGTTATGTTACCATGCAGAATAACATAGCATGATCATGAGTTATGTTGCCATGGAGGATTACACTGTGTGATAAAGAAAATTGTTCCCATGAAGGGTTACAATGTGTGATCATGAGCTATGTTGCCATGCAGGATAACAGTGTGTGATCATGAGATATATTGCCATGCAGGATTACGCTGTGTGATCATGAGCTACGTTGCCATGTAGGATTACATCGTGTGATTATGCGTTATGTTGCCATGCAGGATAAAACTGTGTGATCATGAGCTGTGTTGCCATGAAGGATAAAACTGTGTGATCATGAGTTGTGTTGCCATGCAGGATTACGTTGTGTGATCATGAGCTAATTTGCCACGCAGGATTACACCGTGTGATTATGCGTTATGTTGCCATGCAGGATAAAACTGTGTGATCATGAGTTGTGTTGCCATGCAGGATAACAGTGTGTGATCATGAGATATATTGCCATGCAGGATTACGCTGTGTGATCATGAGCTAGGTTGCCATGCAGGATAACAGTGTGTGATCATGATATATATTGCCATGCAGGATTACGCTGTGTGATCATGAGCTATGTTGCCATGCAGGATTACACCGTGTGATTATGCGTTATGTTGCCATGCAGGATAAAATTGTGATCATGGGTTGTGTTGCCATGCAGGATAACACTGTGTCATAATGAGATATATTGCCATGCAGGATAACACTGCGTCATCATGAGTTGTGTTGCCATGCAGAATAACACTGTGTGATCATGAGTTGTGTTGCCATGCAGAATAACACTGTGTGATCATGAGTTGTGTTGCCATGCAGGATAACACTGTGTGATCATGAGTTGTGTTGCCATGCAGAATAACACTGTGTGATCATGAGTTGTGTTGCCATGCAGAATAACACTGTGTGATCATGAGTTGTGTTGCCATGCAGAATAACACTGTGTGATCATGAGTTGTGTTGCCATGCAGGATAAAACTATTAGATCATGGGTTGTGTTGCCATGCAGGATAACGCTGTGTGATCATGAGTTGTGTTGCCATGCTGGATAAAACTGTGTGATCATGAGATATATTGTCATGCAGGATAACACTGTGGGATCACGAGCTATGTTGTCATGCAGGATAACACTGTGTGATCATGAGCTATGTTGCCAAGCAGGATTACACTGTGTGATCATGAGCTATGTTGCCAAGCAGGATTACACTGTGTGATCATGAGTTATGTTGCCAAGCAGGATTACACTGTGTGATCATGAGCTATGTTGCCAAGCAGGATTACACTGTGTGATCACGAGCTATGTTGCCAAGCAGGATTACACTGTGTGATCATGAGCTATGTTGCCAAGCAGGATTACACTGTGTGATCATGAGCTATGTTGCCAAGCAGGATTACACTGTGTGATCATGAGTTATGTTGCCAAGCAGGATTACACTGTGTGATCATGAGCTATGTTGCCAAGCAGGATTACACTGTGTGATCATGAGTTATGTTATCATGCAGGATTACACTGTGTGATCATGAGCTATGTTGCCATGTAGGCCTACGCCATGTGATCATAGGATATGTTCTCATGCACGTTAACACTGTGTGATCATGAGTTATGCTTTCACTGTATGATCATGAGCTATGTTGCCATGCAGGATAACACTGTGTGATCATGAGCTATGTTGTCATGTGTTATCCTATAGATTACTACATCCCATGAACCATGCATGATCATGGTGCCATCATAGTCATCATTCACACCTCATGGCGAAATATTCAGAGTTGGGAAACGCCATGCACGGGGACCGACCAATGACGGCTCCTTCCCAGGTACATGCCGTCCTAACTAGGTCATGACGCCAATGGAATCCTTCCCCGCCATTGGTGGGTCATGAGGGCGTTATCCCGGGTGCTATGACGTCTTCGAGGAGGCTGCCTTGCCATTGGCTGGTCATGAGAGCCCTCTGGTGCTACCCAAATTTTCGTGCCGGCATGCAGTTGGCGAGTCAAGTGATGACGTCACGGCGGGTTATGATGTCATGGATATCCAGTGACGCTATTGGCGGGTCACGGTGACGACATGGGTTTTGTGACGCCACAAGCGGGTCATAATAACGTCATGGAATCTCAGTGACGCTATTGGCGGGTCACGGTGACGTCAGAGCCCACTAAGTCAGAGGACGCGGGCCCAGCCAGCAGTTCCTTTGTCCCGCCACACACATTTCCCTCCATCTCCAACGATCAATTTCCCCGAGAGTTTGATCTCCAGGAGATATTTCTTAGGGAAATATCAAAAAAATGTTAAAAAAAAGGTTTTATTTTGTAATAATTGTCATGCTGACAATGTGTAAAATGTCTCCCTTTCTCGGGGTTAAAATACATCAAATTCTCATAGATGGGAAGACATTTCGTGGGCCTTGCTGGAGCAATATTGTGAGATGCAGAATATTGCTCCTCCGGCGGTAGAGCCCAGAAGGGGAGGAGGGAAAGCGATGGCAGGAGTGACCAAGTGACAGTACACACCACAATACAGGAAGACCAAACCCCCATCGCTCTTTTTTTAGAGAGGTTTCTAATGGTTCTCAGTCTTGAGAACTTGGTTGGACTACAGAACCCAGGTACAATAGGGTTTCTAACGGTTCTCAGTCTTGAGAACTTGGAGGGTTACATGAGTCGGTTAGACTAAGGTTTCTAATGGTTTTCAGTCGAAATAGGGTTTCTAATGGTTCTCAGTCTTGAGAACCTGGTAGACTACAGGACCCAGGTAGAATAGGGTTTCTAATGGTTCTCAGTCTTGAGAACTTGGTGGACTACAGGACTCAGCTGGAATAGGGTTTCTAATGTTCTCAGTCTTGAGAACTTGGAGGGTCACATGAGTCGGCTAGACCAAGGTTTCTAATGGTTTTCAGTCTTGAGAACTTGGAGGACCACAGGAACCGGCTAGACTAGGGTTTCTAATGGTTTTCAGTCTCTAAAACTTAGAAGATTACAGGAGCTGGCTGGACTAAGGTTTCTAATAGTTCTTGATCTTGAAAACTTGAAAGACTACAGGACCCGGCTGGATTAGGGTTTCTAGTGGTTCTCAGTCTCGACATCTTAGAGGGCTACATGAGCTGGCTGGACCAAGGTTTCTAATGGTTTTCAGGCTTGAGAACTTGGAAGATTACAGGAGCAAGCTGAATTAAGGTTTCTAATGGTTCTTGGTCTTAGAAACTTCAAAATCTACAGGAGCCGGTTGGGCTAGGGTTTCTACTGGTTCTCAGTCTCCAGACCCTGGCAAATACAACAGCCAGCTAGACTGAGGTTTCTATAACAGTTCTCAGTCTTCTTGAGATCTTGAAGAATAAAAAACCGGCATGACAGGATCGGTTTTCTATAGGTTTCAAGTTCTGAGAACTTGGAGACTTACAGAACCCATCCTGTACGAGGCTTCTAATGGTTTTCAGTCTTGAGAACAGCTGATTGGATTGGCGATTCAGTCACAATAATGGAAGAAGGTGTTGATCCTTCAAACCGTGATGTATATTAAAAAAAAAAAACTGCTGTTTTTTCCCTTTAATTTTCGTTCCTTAAAAGAAGGCAATGTTGTCTCCAATTCCCTTTTGAAGGGAACTGAGTTTTTTGGAGGTAATAGTCCATTCTTAACCTGGAGATGACATTCTATGGTGGAGCTGATATTGCTAACATTTTCCTTTTGGAGGCGATGGTTTGGAGACTCAGTTTGGAGGTGGTATATACTAGTTTTGAAGGTAAGGTGTTGGAGACGATATTTGGACATGGTATTTTTACATAGCTACCAGTTTTGATGAGAAGGTTCGGACACAATGATGTTTTCTAACTACTAGTTTTAGGGACGAAATTTTTGCAGGTACACTTTCACACACACACACACACACACACACACACACACACACACACACACACACACACACTACGATTTGCTTCTCATATTTGGTCACCATGAAGAGCTAAATGCAGGAGGCCCAAAGGACAACGAAGATGACACCAGAATCAAGTGACCTGAGTCACAGGGAAAGACTAGTGGCTCTGAATTTCTTCACCTTGGATGACAGATGACTGAAGGGTGATCTAACCACAATATTCTTACTTTTTGTAACACATTTAGTGCCTAGACAGTGAACAGTTCTTCGAGAGCTGTCGGGAACAAAAGGACATAACAAGCATTAAGCAACTGTTAAGAAAAAACAGATATAAAGAAGTACTTTTATGGTATAAGAGTGATGGATGAATGGAATACAAAGACTGAAGACATGGTTACTGCAGACAGCATATTTAGATATAAGAAATTGTATGACAGTAGAGACTGTTCAATTGACGGGTCCCCACGAGTGTAGAACTCCTTTCCCGTACTGTATAGATACGTAATTACACACATAAAAAAAATGGAGAGAGTGATTATGTAATGCTCAAGTTGAACTACGTTTGTAAATGAGGATATCAAAGGAACAGACCGGAGACTAGACGTGAACAGGAGATATATCAGTTGCAGCTATGCAAACTTCAACAATATCTTTGTTAAGATAGATTAGGAAATGGAGTTCAGTAGCCAGGAACCTAGGCTTTGAGGTGAAAGGTTCTGTGAAATTTACTTCTAGGTTTAGATACAGATGGGCTGGTAGGAAAGAGGATGGAACGGTTTAATAAAAGATGTCAAAAAGGAAAGGAACTTCGAGATATATACGGGACTCAAGCCAGCCAGCATTGGCTACGTAAGGTAGCAAGGAACGAGTATACTAGGATAAGAAAGGATGAAAAACAGACATTTTAAAAAACATTGTGGACAAGGCAGGTGCAAATTCAAAACTTTTCCATAGATTCAAGAATGATTATTCGTCAATAAAAGAGCAGCTAATCAGGATAAGGGATTCAGAGGGAAGAATAGTTCAAAGATATGCAACGAACTGAATAACAACTTCAAAAAATGCTTTGATAGTAGAAGACACTATAGCTCCAACACCAGTGAAGTGGAATAGGGAGGAATTCTTTTAAAAAAAAATCTATATCTAGAAAAGATATCAACAGAATATTCAAAGGTCATAACTAATTCAAGGCTAATGATTGTCCTGATAAGATTTCACCATATGTGCTGGACATGTGTGTAGATAGGTTAGATAAACCTCTTTGAAATACTACTGCTCAAGATATTGTTGGAGGGAGGCAGAGTGCCCAAAAAATATGGAAAAAGGACAAGCGTCATACCTACTTATAAGAAAGGAGACTGAGAAGAGTGTGGTCTGTAAGGCTCTAGAAAGATAATTGAAAAGTAAATGGACTACTTTCTTCAGAGGAGAAAGTGTTTAAGTGAGAAACAGTAGGGTTTTAGGGAAAGGAGATCATGTGCAACAAAACACTTGGATCTCTACGAGAGAGTGAGCTCTGTCTTCGACTAAAGTGAAATCTGGATAGATTATTTGTATCTGCACTCTTATGAATCATTTGACAATGTACGGCATGGAGGGCTAATGAAGATCACCTGGCAGGCAGGAATAATGGGGAAACTCCTTCAAGGGATGAATGATCTCAGTGGAGGAGAAAGGAGGACACATGCCGGACGAGCTTTTTCCAAATGGGTCAAAGTGATCAGCGGAGTGTCGCAGGGTTCTGCTCTGGGTCCTTTCCTCTTCTTGAGCTATATGAGTCACTAGCCTGAATGTGTGATCTCTTGCCTAGATATGTTTGCAGATGATGCAAAAGTTATGAGGAGGAATGCATCAGCTTACAAGGGGACCTAATCAAAGGTGAACCAGACCAAATGTAAAGTAATGAGGATGGGACTAAGTGAAAGAAGGCCTCAATATGATTATCTGCCAGGAAATAAGCTTCAAGATTGTGTTTGTGGGAAGGTCTTGGATATTGTCTGCTGGCAAATATCAGAATAGCTTTCAAGTACATGGATAAGATGTTCAAGAAGTTGTTCACATCCTACATAAGGGCAAAACTAGATTTGTCTCCTCACCTAAAGAAGCAGAAAGATCTAATAGAGAAAGTCCAGAGGAGGGCAACAGAGATGGGGACGAGAATTAGAGGTACTGAGTTACAAAAAAAAGCATAAAGACTTTACATTTGACCACCTCGGGAGAGAGAAGTGTCAGAGGTGACCTGATCAAACCAGGTATAAGTTTCAATACAAATCGATAACGCGAACAGTAAACACTTCTTCGAGATATGTAGGGGTAGATCAACTACACAGAGGACATAACAAGAGGTTAAACAAGAAATCTGTTAAAGAAAAAAGACGGTAATGAAGCATTTTTATAACGTAAGAGTGGTGATTACGAGTGATCAATGCAGACACCATACATACATGTACAATACTATTCGAAAGATGGGAGCTCACGAGTGTAAAACTCCCTCACCCTGCAGTACAAATAGATGATTAAACACACACACACACACACACACACACACACACACACACACACACACACACACACACCACATATACAGAGTGAACAATTAAAAAGCTTCTCTGTTCTTGGACATAGCTTTCCCATGACAGACGGCCGACCTATAGAACAAAATCTATTTGTACCACTCTGCCCTTGACCTTTGCACCTGATAATCACTAGAGACCATTAAAGACCCCAAAGACAATACAGAAACCACCTCTATTGAAGATTGTTCCCTAACTGGTACCAGTATGCTTGATACTGGTGGCAACATGTGGGCTACTGGGACCAACATGTGGGATACTGGTGGCAACATGTGGGCTACTGGGACCAACATGTGGGATACTGGGACCAACATGTGGGCTACTGGGACCAACATGTGGGATACTGGTGGCAACATGTGGGCTACTGGGACCAACATGTGGGATACTGGTGGCAACATGTGGGCTACTGGGACCAACATGTGCGATACTGATGGCAACATGTGGGGCTACTGGGACCAACATGTGGGATACTGGTGGCAATATGTAGGATACTGGGACCAACATGTGGGATACTGGGACCAACATGTAGGATACTGGGACCAACATGTGAGATACTGGTGGCAACATGTGGGCTACTGGGACCAACATGTGGGATACTGGGACCAACATTTGGGCTACTGGGACCAACATGTGGGATACTGGTGGCAATATGTAGGATACTGGAACCAACATGTGGGATACTAGGACCAACATACTGTATACTGGGACCAAAATACTGTATACTGAAACCAACATACAGTATACTGGGATCAACATATAGTATAGTGGGACCAACATACAGTATACTGGGACCAACATACAGTATACAGGGACCAACATCCTGCATATTGGGACCAGCATACACTATACTGGAACCAACATACAGTATACTGGGACCAACATACAGTATACTGGGACCAACATACAGTATACAGGGACCAACATCCTGCATATTGGGACCAGCATACACTATACTGGAACCAACATACAGTATACTGGGACCAACATACAGTATACTGGGACCAACATACAGTATACAGGGACCAACATCCTGCATATTGGGACCAGCATACACTATACTGGAACCAACATACAGTACACTGGAACCAACATGCAATATACTGGGACCAACATACAATATACTGGGACTAATATACAGTATACTGGGACCAACATACAGTATACTGGGACCAACATACAGTATACTGGGACCAACATACAGTATCATGGGATCAACATACAGTATACTGGAACCAACATACAGTATACTGGAACCAACATACAGTATGCTGGGCCAACATACAGTATACTGGGACCAACATGCTGCATACTGGAACCAACATACAGTGTATTGGGACTAACATACAGTATACTGGGACCAACACACAGTATACTGGGACCAACATGCGGGAGACTGGGACCAACATGTGGGCTACTGGACCAACATGTGGGCTACTGGGACCAACATGTGGATACTGGGACCAACATGTGGGCTACTGGACCAACATGTGGGCTACTGGACCAACATGTGGGATACTGGTGGCAACATGTGGGCTACTGGACCAACATGTGGGCTACTGGACCAACATGTGGGCTACTGGGACCAACATACAGTATACAGGGACCAACATCCTGCATATTGGGACCAGCATACACTATACTGGAACCAACATACAGTATACTGGAACCAACATACAGTATACTGGGACAACATACAGTATACTGGGACCAACATGTGGATACTGGGACCAACATGTGGATACTGGGACCAACATACAGTATACTGGAACCAACATACAGTATACTGGGACCAACATGTGGGCTACTGGGACCAACATGCGGGAGACTGGGACCAACATGTGGGCTACTGGGACCAACATACAGTATACTGGACCAACATGTGGGCTACTGGACCAACATGTGGGCTACTGGACCAACATGTGGGCTACTGGGACCAACATACAGTATACAGGGACCAACATCCTGCATATTGGGACCAGCATACACTATACTGGAACCAACATACAGTATACTGGGACCAACATGTGGGCTACTGGGACCAACATACAGTATACTGGGACCAACATGCGGGAGACTGGGACCAACATGTGGATACTGGGACCAACATACAGTATACAGGGACCAACATCCTGCATATTGGGACCAGCATACACTATACTGGAACCAACATACAGTATACTGGAACCAACATACAGTATACTGGGACCAACATGTGGATACTGGGACCAACATACAGTATACAGGGACCAACATCCTGCATATTGGGACCAGCATACACTATACTGGAACCAACATGTGGGATACTGGTGGCAACATGTGGGCTACTGGACCAACATGTGGGCTACTGGACCAACATGTGGGCTACTGGACCAACATGTGGGCTACTGGACCAACATGTGGGCTACTGGACCAACATGTGGGCTACTGGACCAACATGTGGGCTACTGGACCAACATGTGGGATACTGGGACCAACATGTGGGATACTGGTGGCAACATGTGGGCTACTGGACCAACATGTGGGCTACTGGACCAACATGTGGGATACTGGTGGCAATATGTAGGATACTGGGACCAACATGCGGGAGACTGGGACCAACATGTGGGCTACTGGGACCAACATGTGGATACTGGGACCAACATACAGTATACTGGGACAACATGTGGGATACTGGGACCAACATACAGTATACTGGACCAACATGTGGGATACTGGGACCAACACACAGTATACTGGGACCAACATACAGTATACTGGGACAACATACAGTATACAGGGACCAACATCCTGCATATTGGGACCAGCATACACTATACTGGAACCAACATACAGTATACTGGGACCAACATGTGGATACTGGGACCAACATACAGTATACTGGGACCAACATACAGTATACTGGAACCAACATACAGTATACTGGAACCAACATGTGGGATACTGGGACCAACATGCGGGAGACTGGGACCAACATGTGGGCTACTGGGACCAACATGCGGGAGACTGGGACCAACATGTGGGCTACTGGACCAACATGTGGGCTACTGGACCAACATGTGGGATACTGGTGGCAACATGTGGGCTACTGGGACCAACATGTGGATACTGGGACCAACATGTGGGATACTGGTGGCAATATGTAGGATACTGGGACCAACATGTGGATACTGGGACCAACATGTGGATACTGGGACCAACATGTGGGATACTGGTGGCAACATGTGGGCTACTGGACCAACATGTGGGATACTGGTGGCAACATGTGGGCTACTGGACCAACATGTGGGATACTGGTGGCAACATGTGGGCTACTGGACCAACATGTGGGATACTGGTGGCAACATGTGGGCTACTGGACCAACATGTGGGATACTGGTGGCAACATGTGGGCTACTGGACCAACATGTGGGATACTGGTGGCAACATGTGGGCTACTGGGACCAACATGTGGGATACTGGTGGCAACATGTGGGCTACTGGACCAACATGTGGGATACTGGTGGCAACATGTGGGCTACTGGACCAACATGTGGGATACTGGTGGCAACATGTGGGCTACTGGGACCAACATGTGGGATACTGGTGGCAACATGTGGGCTACTGGGACCAACATGTGGGATACTGGTGGCAACATGTGGGCTACTGGGACCAACATGTGGGATACTGGTGGCAACATGTGGGCTACTGGACCAACATGTGGGATACTGGTGGCAACATGTGGGCTACTGGGACCAACATGTGGGATACTGGTGGCAATATGTAGGATACTGGGACCAACATGTGGGATACTGGTGGCAACATGTGGGCTACTGGACCAACATGTGGGATACTGGTGGCAACATGTGGGCTACTGGGACCAACATGTGGGATACTGGGACCAACATGTGGGATACTGGGACCAACATGTGGGCTACTGGGACCAACATGCGGGAGACTGGGACCAACATGTGGATACTGGGACCAACATGCGGGAGACTGGGACCAACATGTGGGATACTGGTGGCAACATGTGGGCTACTGGGACCAACATGTGGATACTGGGACCAACATGCGGGAGACTGGGACCAACATGCGGGAGACTGGGACCAACATGTGGGATACTGGTGGCAATATGTAGGATACTGGGACCAACATGTGGGCTACTGGACCAACATGTGGGATACTGGTGGCAATATGTAGGATACTGGGACCAACATACAGTATACTGGGACAACATGTGGGATACTGGTGGCAATATGTAGGATACTGGGACCAACATGCGGGAGACTGGGACCAACATGTGGATACTGGGACCAACACACAGTATACTGGGACCAACATGTGGATACTGGGACCAACATGTGGGCTACTGGACCAACATGTGGGCTACTGGACCAACATGTGGGCTACTGGACCAACATGTGGGCTACTGGACCAACATGTGGGATACTGGTGGCAACATGTGGGCTACTGGGACCAACATACAGTATACAGGGACCAACATCCTGCATATTGGGACCAGCATACACTATACTGGAACCAACATACAGTATACTGGAACCAACATACAGTATACTGGAACCAACATACAGTATACTGGGACCAACATGTGGGCTACTGGGACCAACATACAGTATACTGGAACCAACATACAGTATACTGGAACCAACATACAGTATACTGGGACCAACATACTGTATACTGGAACCAACATACAGTATACTGGGACCAACATACAGTATACTGGGACCAGCATACAGTATACTGGTACCAACATACAGTATACTGGGACAACATACAGTATACTGGGACAACATGTGGGATACTGGGACCAACATACAGTATAACTGGGACCAACATACAGTATACTGGGACAACATACAGTATACTGGGACAACATACAGTATACTGGGACAACATACAGTATACTGGGACAACATACAGTATACTGGAACCAACATACAGTATACTGGGACAACATGTGGGATACTGGTGGCAATATGTAGGATACTGGGACCAACATGTGGGCTACTGGGACCAACATACAGTATACTGGGACCAACATGTGGGCTACTGGACCAACATGTGGGATACTGGGACCAACATACAGTATACTGGGACCAACATGCGGGAGACTGGGACCAACATGTGGATACTGGGACCAACATACAGTATACTGGGACCAACATGTGGGATACTGGTGGCAATATGTAGGATACTGGGACCAACATGCGGGAGACTGGGACCAACATGTGGATACTGGGACCAACATACTGTATACTGAAACCAACATACAGTATAACTGGGACCAACATACAGTATACTGGGACCAACATGTGGATACTGGGACCAACATGTGGATACTGGGACCAACATGTGGGATACTGGTGGCAATATGTAGGATACTGGGACCAACATGTGGGCTACTGGGACCAACATACAGTATACTGGGACCAACATGCGGGAGACTGGGACCAACATACAGTATACTGGGACCAACATGTGGGATACTGGTGGCAATATGTAGGATACTGGGACCAACATGTGGGATACTGGTGGCAATATGTAGGATACTGGGACCAACATGCGGGAGACTGGGACCAACATGTGGGATACTGGTGGCAATATGTAGGATACTGGGACCAACATACAGTATACTGGGACCAACATGTGGGATACTGGGACCAACATGTGGATACTGGGGACCAACATGTGGGATACTGGTGGCAATATGTAGGATACTGGGACCAACATGCGGGAGACTGGGACCAACATACAGTATACTGGGACAACATGTGGGATACTGGGACCAACATGTGGGATACTGGTGGCAATATGTAGGATACTGGGACCAACATGTGGGCTACTGGACCAACATGTGGGATACTGGTGGCAATATGTAGGATACTGGGACCAACATGTGGGATACTGGTGGCAATATGTAGGATACTGGGACCAACATACAGTATACTGGGACCAACATGCGGGAGACTGGGACCAACATGCGGGAGACTGGGACCAACATGTGGATACTGGGACCAACATGTGGGATACTGGTGGCAATATGTAGGATACTGGGACCAACATGTGGGATACTGGTGGCAATATGTAGGATACTGGGACCAACATGCGGGAGACTGGGACCAACATGCGGGAGACTGGGACCAACATGTGGGCTACTGGACCAACATGTGGGATACTGGTGGCAACATGTGGGCTACTGGGACCAACATGCGGGAGACTGGGACCAACATGTGGGATACTGGTGGCAACATGTGGGCTACTGGACCAACATGTGGGATACTGGTGGCAATATGTAGGATACTGGGACCAACATGTGGGATACTGGGACCAACATGTGGGATACTGGTGGCAATATGTAGGATACTGGGACCAACATGTGGATACTGGGACCAACATGTGGATACTGGGACCAACATGTGGGATACTGGTGGCAACATGTGGGCTACTGGACCAACATGTGGGATACTGGTGGCAATATGTAGGATACTGGGACCAACATACAGTATACTGGACCAACATGTGGGCTACTGGGACCAACATACAGTATACTGGGACCAACATGCGGGAGACTGGGACCAACATGTGGATACTGGGGACCAACATGTGGGATACTGGGACCAACATGTGGGATACTGGTGGCAATATGTAGGATACTGGGACCAACATGCGGGAGACTGGGACCAACATGTGGATACTGGGACCAACATGTGGGATACTGGTGGCAATATGTAGGATACTGGGACCAACATGCGGGAGACTGGGACCAACATACAGTATACTGGGACCAACATACAGTATACTGGGACCAACATGTGGGATACTGGTGGCAACATGTGGGCTACTGGACCAACATGTGGGATACTGGTGGCAATATGTAGGATACTGGGACCAACATACAGTATACTGGAACCAACATACAGTATACTGGGACCAACATGTGGGATACTGGTGGCAACATGTGGGCTACTGGGACCAACATGTGGGATACTGGTGGCAACATGTGGGCTACTGGACCAACATGTGGGATACTGGTGGCAATATGTAGGATACTGGGACCAACATGTGGGATACTGGTGGCAACATGTGGGCTACTGGACCAACATGTGGGCTACTGGACCAACATGTGGGATACTGGGACCAACATGCGGGAGACTGGGACCAACATGTGGATACTGGGACCAACATGTGGGATACTGGTGGCAATATGTAGGATACTGGGACCAACATACAGTATACTGGGACCAACATGTGGGATACTGGTGGCAACATGTGGGCTACTGGGACCAACATACAGTATACTGGGACCAACATGTGGGATACTGGTGGCAATATGTAGGATACTGGGACCAACATGTGGGATACTGGTGGCAATATGTAGGATACTGGGGACCAACATGTGGGATACTGGGACCAACATGTGGGATACTGGTGGCAATATGTAGGATACTGGGACCAACATGTGGATACTGGGACCAACATGTGGATACTGGGACCAACATGTGGGATACTGGTGGCAATATGTAGGATACTGGGACCAACATGTGGGATACTGGTGGCAACATGTGGGCTACTGGACCAACATGTGGGATACTGGTGGCAACATGTGGGCTACTGGGACCAACATACAGTATACTGGGACCAACATACAGTATACTGGGACCAACATGTGGATACTGGGACCAACATGTGGATACTGGGACCAACATGCGGGAGACTGGGACCAACATGCGGGAGACTGGGACCAACATGTGGGCTACTGGGACCAACATACAGTATACTGGGACCAACATGTGGCATACTAGGGTCGACATACTGTCAATAGACAGTACCAGAACATATGAATCGTCCAGGTTAAACCATGAAAAGGTCTGTGGGGCCTGGGTATGGATAGGGAGCTGTGGTTTCGGTGCAGTGCACATGACAGCTAGAGAATGGATGTAAGCGGATGTAGCCTCTCTTCGTCTTTTTCTGGAGCTACCTCACTGACATGAGAAACGGCGATCAAGGAAGATAAAAAAAAGAGTATGTGTGTGTGTGTGTGTGTGTGTGTGTGTATGTATGTGTGTGTGTGTGTGTGTGTGTGTGTGTGTGTGTGTGTGTGTGTGTGTGTGTGTTGTGTGTGTGTGTATTACTAGACTCAGCCCGCAAGTGTTTACGCCTTCAACGAGAAGACACCCTCGGCTAGGCTGTATCATTGTTAATGGACGGAAAGGAGTATAGACTCGTCAAGGACCTTCTTCCTCCTGGTCGTGCACCGAGTGCAAATACACCAAGGCAACCTAACGCGGTGTCTAAGCAATGATAGGACTCCTTCTGCAATCCCTTGACCCTATCCGACCTACATGTGGATAAAACGACTCTTTAACACAGGCCAGAGCTAAGGTCCGTGGCTCGTCTGATGTCCGATGGAATCTATGTCTCCCACTCGCCACTAAGGAGGATTCAGCGCGTGTGTACGCCGATGAAAACTTCTATTCTTTATCGCATCACCTTACGACGTCATCTCAACACCCTACGACGTCATCTCATCACCCTAAGACGTCATCTCATCACCCTACGACGTCATCTCAACACCCTATGGTCCGTCACCACGTCTGTTTCACCAAGACCAACGGTCGTATACGTGAAGGAGCTCCATCACCGCGTCTGTTGATGGTGACAAACGGAAGTGGCCTCGGGGGGGAAACTAACACCATTACCATGTCTCTTTTACGCTGACGAACAGAAGTTGGTCGCTGGAGGTGGCGAGCACTTGCTTGCAATATAGAGGGCGGGGTCAACGTGGAATATTGCAAGGGAGGAACCGTGTCCTGGGATACGGGTATCTGGCGATCAGTGTTCGAGGCGTCGTCGGCCACGAGAGTTGCAGCCTTTGGCATGTGTACGAGGAATGAGTCAAGCTGTTCCTTGCAAGTTAAGGGAAAAGGAGTCTGAGTCTGTTATATCGGTAAAAAGGGAAAATATATCAAGAAAATGGGAATAGTAGATGTCTGGGTGGTATCTTTAGAAGGTGTGAGATGGTGCTGAGTTATAAGACAGATGTGGACGCCACCAAGGGGAAATGCAGGGCCTGGGAATGGTAAAGTAGCAAGGGTAGTGAAGGACTTGAGAGAATGATATGGTCGCCAGGGGGAATGAAGACCCTGGGAATGGTGGTTTCTCCAGGGTAGTGAAGGCCCTGGGAATGGTTGGGGGTGTCACCAAGGAACCGAAGGTCTGGGAATGGTAAGGCAGGCAGGGGAGTGCCCGCCCCGAGAATGGTTTGGTCCAGGAAAATGAAGGTCCTTAGAAATGATGGGGTCGCCAGGGGTGGTGAAGGCTTTAGGAATGGCAGAGTCGCCAGGAGAGTGGAGTACCTTGGGATAGTAGTGTAGACAGGGGAGTGCAAGTCCCTCTAATAGACTCCTGCAGAAGGATGTGTCGGGTTAGGAAGATTCATCGAGTCGAAGATGAAGGCAAATGAGATGGGAAAAAAAATCAGTAAGGCAATATTGAGTGTTTCCAGGTGGCATAAACAAGGAGAAGATGCAGTAAAAGAAAAATATATATATTTCAATAAGAGATTAAACACAAGACAGGGATAGGACAGACAAAGAATTGGAACCGTCAGAAGGGAAGAGCCCCGTGTGTGGTGTAGACTCAGCGAATCTGACTACAGCAAGCAAGCACAGAGGCCGGGAGTGAGTGAGCCGGTCCAGGGAACGAATGTGAGCCACCACTGAGGTGTGGTGTGGCGTGTCTTGCGGTACTGCCAGCCACCGCACCTGCCTCTGGAGGCGAAAGGCGTCCCTCTTCCTCGTCCTCTCTCTCTCTCTCTCTCTCTCTCTCTCTCTCTCTCTCTCTCTCTCTCTCTCTCTCTCTCTCTCTCTCTCTTTCTCTCTCTCTCTCTCTCTCTCCCCCTGACCCACTACCCTTGGCATCTGCTTAACCCAGTCAACATAAGTAATAAGACACCTTTAGAACTTGCCTGTATAAGACAACGTCACAATTGCAGTAGGTTACTGTGTCTTTTTAGCCCCTTGACCTTGACGGTACGAATTCTTAAGCACGACGGTGCGACCCTTGGGTACGATGACGGGGTTACTTTTGACCTGACCCTTTAGGATCAAGTCGGACGCCAAGGGATCAAAAACAAAAAACTGTCATACTTCTGGTTTCTGGGTCTAACCATCGTGCTTAAGGGTGGCGTCGACATACTGAATTGTCTGTTGTTGTGTTCACGATTGTAACTTCCGTGTTTAAGGATCGTAACGTCATGCTCAAGGGTCTTATCGTCATTCCCAAGGAGGAAGATCCAACGCCAGTTATATTCTACATCTACAGTGCAACGCAGAGCCTCCGCTTCACAACAGACATGTACGCACGTACCTCTTCGACGATCATCAACCCTATGGCTTTTTGGCAATCGGAATTCACGACACCTCACGGCATCTCGTAGAAAATGATGACAAGTATTACAGTTTGACGCTAGACACAGCCCCATTCTTCTTGGAGATCAGGTGATTCCAGCCCTTACCACTCTATTTCTAACGCTGTAGCACAGGAAAAAGTTCATATCATCATAAACATCCAGTGGTGTTCCCTAGAACTCAAACCTGGCACCACTGCTGTTTTCGGACTATGTAAAATGACCCACCGAAAGGGATCTGAATCACACTTGAATGTGTTTGCACATAATGCGAGACTTGTGAGAGTTTATTGAGCAGAGCATCCTTGGTCCTAGCCTTAGCCAGACAGTTTTATAGATGGTTGAACTCAACTCATGCAGTGTGATGAAAATGAGACCAAGTAGAACGTGTACAGATGAAGGAGGAAAACACTGGATTTGACCTGTTGAGAAAGACTTCTGGACTGCCTTGATACCGTTGCCTTAAAGATAATCATCCAAGAGAGTATATTGCAAACTTATGGAACATTGAAATCACACTTATTTACAGAGACATAAGGTAGAAAAAAAAAGAGGATTCACAACAATATAATCATACCTTATACTCGAGGACGTGGCAACAGCGACTATAAGTGAAAAAACTTGGAACGTGAAGAAACAGAAGAGGAAGAGGAGGAAGAATAGAGGGGGAGTGACCCTACAACACACTCTCACACAAACTACTGAATACGAATAGAATAAGTCGTACACAAAGCATATGAAAAGACACGTACACCTAAAACTACAGAGAACAGCATCGCACACAAACGTGCACATGTAGACAGACACACGTACAAACACATGAACATTAAATATTCTCAGGAACATAGACTTATCTCCCAGTACTGTACAAACAGGTAATTACATGTAGATAATTACCAATAGGTAATTACAGATAGATAATTACAATTAAGCAAATTACATGAGGGCTCACAAACACACATACACTTACAAGGACAGTAATGCATTTACAGTATACAGATATGCATTAGAATACGCACATAGACACAAAGACAAACATGAAAACAAGCACACACACACACACACACACACACACACACACACACACACACATATAACATACACTCACAACATATACTCACACATACACTCACATACACACAGTCTACAGTAGCGAAGAACAAAGAATTGGATGATGACCTTTGACCCATAGAATAAACTCATAATATTTCGTGTCTCGTTCACAAATTTGCTTTCTCCCTCCCACTTGAGAATCACTAAAGGCATATCCGCTGGATACCTCGAAAGAGTCGATTCAATCTTAACAAAAAAAACATCAACTGTCATCCTGTTGAAGATTTTAGACATCAACAGAAACTCGAAGTCGATATAAAGGTGGAAAATATATATATAAAAAAAAAAGGTAAAAGAACGTACAAGTGTAACCCTGGGAGGGAGATCCCTGCGTGCGCAGCCTCTGACGTCAATGGATGGAATTTCCCTCCAAATAAGACTAGCTATTGAGATGCCCAGCCCTCCATGACTGATCACAACTAACCTGAGATATGCGTTGGATTAGCACGGATACTTCCTTTTGTCCGTTGGATCTGTTCGTCGGTGCTGTGGCCCGCTTACGCCAGACTGACTGACTGACTGACTCTCTGTGTGTGAATTGACGGACACCAGTGCTAGGATAGCGCCGGGTACACAAAGGTTAATGTAGGGTCGGGTTTTTTATTTTCCTTACGACAGAGCCAGTATGGCCGACCGTAAGAGTGGATTTCTTCTTTTTTTTTTCAAGGAAGAGGAAAATATATATATACGTAAGTAGGTCAGCTATCGCAGTGTTAAGTCAATAGACTAGGGTGGAAAAAATGTGTATGTGTTGAACACATACACAAATGTACAGTTTTGATAGATTACTAAAAAGATATTGAGTTTAAATCCTGTTGAATAATCATCGTCTTACATACGTCACATACGCAATTTTTTGTGAAATACAAAGGTAGGGGGTGGCAAATGCCCCCTTCCTCCCCCGCCCTTCGGGCACCCATGGGTCACGACAGGAAAAGGGAGGTGGAGTGGAAGATGAAATCCTACATAATAACGGTGACTGGAAAAAAAACGGTGCTGATCCGGTGGTGACCATACAACGTATAACGTAGATGTTTCTTGTCGTCTAACGATTCGAATGTTATTAGAAATAGAGCCACGTCTGACCAATCCTTCATTAGAGACATAAAATTCTGTTTACAGAAAAAAAAAAAAAAGCATTGAAACACTTTGTACACAGACTTCATCTAGACTTCTGTGTTTACAATTCCATGATACACGACACTAATTTCCCGACTGCATGCCCCTGCTTTCCCCATTGCCCAAAAAGGAAAAAAAAAAAGGAACCTTAATTCACCTTTTTTTTCCCTCTCTCTTTCCGCCAACATGAACTTCTTCATTCCACCAAGCTGTATCTTTCTTTACACACAGTGCCAAACACCTGTGTAGCAGCCTCCGATAATGCATCCTTAGACTGCCTTCACATCACCTCCACTCCATCTTGCACTGTTTTGGAATATCTCAGCTTACATATATAACTTTTCATACAAGTTTCACCATTTCATTCCTCAAATTTTCTGTTTTCAACCTTATTTTCATTCCATTCAAGTATCTTGTCCTATAATTTTCATCTATCATTATGAAAGAGCCCTTGTGTGTGTGTGTGTGTGTGTGTGTGTGTGTGTGTGTGTGTGTGTGATTCTTATTTGCGTGTGACAGTGAGAGAGTTTACACTCGTGCTGTCTCGTCTGTAAGCCTTGAAATTATGTACTTCGTCCGTACTCTTCTGTATGTATTCAAACACAATCCAGCCTAAAACAGATACCTACCTAATCAACTACCAGCCCTGAAGGGGAAGATGAACACCTGGGTTGGGTGTGTGGGCATACTGGAGCGCCCAGGATTCAAACCCATGTGGACCCAACCCCTGGCCGGCCCGTGCTGACTCATGGTTAGTAACGCTCAACTCTGCACTACTGAGACCCATATGTGTGTGTGTGTATGTGTGTGTGTGTGTGTATGTGTGTGTGTGTGTGTGTGTGTGTGTGTGTGTGTGTGTGTGTGCGTTAGTGCCGTAGAAGGGACAGTCCCTGGGATGAGCAGTACGGTCCTGAAGGGACAGTCCCAGGGACTGGGATGAACGAGGAGGACCTGGGTGGGGTCCGTCCTAGATATTCCCAGATTCTGGGTGTAGGTACCTCAGAATCCAGGTAAGGTTTTCAGGACCGGCACACTGGCCTTCAAGGCCGCCAATTTCTCTCTCTCTCTCTCTCTCTCTCTCTCTCTCTCTCTCTCTCTCTCTCTCTCTCTCTCTCTCTCTCTCTCTCTCTCTCTCATCCCGGGCGACACCAGGCCCTTGTTAGGCCACGATAAAAAAAAAAAAGATTAACCATTAATATTACGACCTTATGATCGACCTCATCCACAGTAACACGCCATGCACACGACCTCTCATTGAAAACAGTGTATGGAAAGGAAGTCTTATGCCTGATGAGTGGACGCAGCTAAACAGTGTATGGAAAGGAAGTCTTATGCCTGATGAGTGGACGCAGGCTGTGATTGGACCAGGGTATACACGGGAGTGAAAGCGAGTGAAGGAATCGCAAAGGAGTACGTCACCCAATCATACTTGGTAGGATGGTAACCGATCGTGTTAAAATTGATTGGTCAACTTCCCTGGTTGGTGATGATCCGGATGGGTTTGAGAAGGGAAGATGGTGGGTAGACTAGATTTCTCTCTCTCTCTCTCTCTCTCTCTCTCTCTCTCTCTCTCTCTCTCTCTCTCTCTCTCTCTTAAGGAAGTGGTAGAAACATTTCTTGAGGAAAAAGATGAAAGTGTATGCAGCATTTATGGATCTAACAAAAGCATGTGTTGAAAAAAGATAGATAAGCTCTGTTAAAAGAATGATGGCTTCAGATAGTGTGCATGGAAACCTTTTGGGAGCTGTTGAAACTTTCCATAATGGAAATAGTAGACATGTGAGTGTAAAAGAGGCGACACGAGGTTCTAAAGACAGTGGGAGGGTGTAATGATTGTGTTGTGTCAGTGGTTATTTAGTGTTGGTATATGTGGGGCATTATGTTGAGTGAGAGCGAGAAGTGAAATGATTGTGATGGGATTTTTAATCATGGGAAAACACAAGAGAAGTTGCCAAACCGCTGTATGCAGATGACGCTGTATTGGTAGCTAAACCACAAATAGAATTGGATAAGATGGTCTCTCGTTTCAATAGCATATGTAGGGGTTAAGATGCTGAAAATGAATGTAGATAAAGGTAAGAAGCTACTTTTGGCTAAGGAAGGGACAAATCAGTACACAATCATTTTCCTTGTTGAAGAAATGGAAGTTCTGGGCGAGTTTAGATCTTTAGTTAAATGTTCATTAAGGAAGACAGTCGTAAGAGAACTGAAGCTCAAAGTTGAGTCTAAGCAAGGAAGAAAAAATAAATGGTGGTACACTGAAAGAACTAGTGAATGGTTAGAAAATTAAGGGAAGAATATGTAAAAAGCTTACGTAAATAAGTCATTGTTCCAGTTCTCACGTATGGATGAGAAACGCAAAACTGTATATCAAAACAAATAGAAAAAAATAAGAGCAGCGGAGACGGAAAACTTGTGTAGGACAGATGGAATCGGAACAGAAAAAAGAACAATATAAGGAGGTTCTGTAGAGTGAAGATATGAGAGGTTTCTGAAGTGTGTAGAATATGAAAGGTTTCTGTAGTACGTAGATATGAAAGGTTTTTGTACTTTTTAAGATACAAGAGGTTTCTGTAGTGTGAAGATATGTGAGGTTTCTCCAGTGTGAAGATATGAGAGATTTCTATAGTGTGAAGATATGGGAGGTTTCTCCAGTGTGAAGATAGAAGAGGGTTCTATAATGTGAAGATATGAAAAGGTTTCTGTCGAGTATAGATATGGGAGGTTTCTCCAATGTGAAGATAGGAGAGGGTTCTATAATGTGAAGACATGAGAAGGTTTATGTAGAGTGTAGATATGAAAGGTTTCTTTAGTGTGAAGACAGGAGAGATTTCTCCAGTGTGAAGATTAGAGTGGTTTCTGTAGTGTGAGGAGGTAATGAGAATGAGGCATGGATGAAAGTCTCTTGGGATGGTGTGATCATGAAGAAAGTAGACAAGATAGTTTTTCATGTTACTTGCTCTTGGTCACGAACTAAAACCCTAATGAAAACTTATCTAACAATATATTTGAAGTTCTAAGGAGGATCAGTAGATCACGAAGAAGATGGGTAGATACAATGAG
This sequence comes from Panulirus ornatus, assembly GCF_036320965.1. Taxonomy (NCBI): domain Eukaryota; kingdom Metazoa; phylum Arthropoda; class Malacostraca; order Decapoda; family Palinuridae; genus Panulirus; species Panulirus ornatus. The sequence goes on along the minus strand of NC_092261.1, from coordinate 15,069,457 downwards.
AGAATTGATTAAGGCTCGGGATATGAGATGAAGATTTTAGAGGAATGACCAGAGATCAGATGCAGTGGACGTACCTTGTATTACGGAGTGCTGTGAGTGGATACATCCTCAACTGACGAAGCAATTCATTATGCAAAGTGGAAAAGTATGCGGCACTTGAACAAGAGTATAAGTTCATGTTTCACTTTAGCGCACCTGATATGCGTTAAGGTCGTGTACGACTGCCTTCATAGGCTGTATGTACATGATCCAATTAAATAAGAATGGACATAGATCTACTACTGAAAGATGCATAGATAGATAGAAATCATACTGTTAGACTTTCTCAAGGACGATGTTTGTATTGTGTATAAAAGGACTTTAACTCAGTACATGTCACCAAGGATTATTCTATGAGCCATGAGTTCACTTTCCCTATGTCTGAACTTGTTCATTGACACTCACACCATTATGTGTCTTAGTTCAGTCAAAACAAATTGAATCTTATACTTTCTCACGTTAGGTAAGAAGAACTCGGCTTAAACTGTCCGATCACGTCGAATATACCAGTACGGAAAGCGGACACTTTATGATTCATCCCACATTTCTTCTAAGTTAATGGTATGGGGGATAGAGACTCACTGGAGCAGCGACCAAGGAATTGGTCCAGGAGTGGGGGAGCCTTCCTAGTTGTTAGATGACCACCTGCTTGCACTAACGTCTGTCATCTACTGGGCGCCAATCCCATCCTAATGTGTACGCCTCTGAGAGACGCCTTTACAGATAAACACATGAAGAACGTCCGTTCATCTTAAGGAATGTCTATGATCCGTTATGTCCAATTCTCTTTTTTCTCTGTATTTGTAGCTTCCCGTGAAGGAAGATTCCAAAACATTTCTCTTTCAGATGTAGAGAGATTTTGGGACAAGATCTATTAGTAACCCCGATCTAGAAGACTTGCGTCTCCCATCTCTCTCCCTCGTCCACCAGAGGGAGGGAAGGGAGGCCGCTACATACATCCAGCACCTCTCACTGAGGACCGCCCAACCCCACACAGACGACTTCCTTCCAGCTATGAAGCTACATCACCTCACGCAGCAACCTGACGTGTATGTATTTAATTACTTCATCAGAGTCTACGTGGGTCTGTAGTAGGTGGCTGGATTTCTGATAGGTTGTAGGATCATACTCAGCCATTACTAGGCAATAGGGTTTTCCAGGATCCAGTTTGGGACTCATTCCCGAACTACCACTGCTATTGTAGCGCCGCCAACCATCGTGATACAAAGGACTTAATAAGACACGATAGTTTGTGAACTTTTCACCTGTTCAGCGTTATCCTGTCTTCATATTAACCTTCACACGATTGTCTTAAATGAAAATAAAGCTGTATGACACACGATGCGCTCACAGCCAAGGGCTAGTACTCAAGAGCTGGGCGTGGCCAGCGTGACATAACCAAGAGCTAGGCGTGTCCAGCATGACGAAGCCAAGAACAGGGCGTGTCCACCGTGATGCCATGCACAGGTAGCCGCCCCACGACTTATACCTTGATCTCGGAGCTCGCTTGTTATGCACTAGACTCTCACTGTGAGGAGGACGATGGACTCCCATCCTGTGGGAGTACGGCATCAGATCCTCGCCCTAAGTTAGCATATCACTCATGCCATGTTGGCTTGTTGTCTTAAGATCCAGCAGGTAATACCGCTCGAAAGTGGCCATTTCTCTCTTACTGTATTACGGTCGACAGTTTTTTAGGGTAGAGAAGGGCTTTGTGCTGGCCAGAGATACGCAGAGGAAAGGAAGACGTATGAAAGTTTATGATACGACAAGTATAGATGTTATGAAGTCGTAGTCTAACATGATCTGAGTGAGCATCAGTGAATGAGTGTTTCGTTCACCGTCATTCACCCATTAAGCAAAGCCCCTTGTCATCTTTTATGCACTGCATCCATCTATCATCCTATCATCCTATGTGAAGAAAAGCATTTTGGTATCATCCCGGATGATACAACACCCTACCAATATACATAAAACATATATATTTCATCACATGTATCTAAGATAACCTAACCAAGACGATATCTCACCAATCCTCAATCAGTCTAGCCAAGCCAATTTAACGAAGCTTAACCAAGCCTATCATAACCTGTTTTAACAGAACCTTAACTGACCTAAACAAGATTAATCTAACTTAACTTAACCAAGCCTGGCCTAACTTAATCTAACCTAACTGAGCCTAGCATACCTTCATATATGTAAGCCTAGCTGACTAACCTAACCTAACTGAACCCTATCTATCTGACCTGTAGTCCTGCAAGTGCGATAGACATTCAACAGAGAATTAATTCCACAAGCTTCAATACATCTTCTCTACATCATACCTGTGTTCATTTTTCTAATAGATCATTGGTGTTGTCGCTGAATATCAACTTATCCCCCTCAACCTCACCCCTGACCCCATTAAACACGACACTACGACCCTTGAGCAAGACGGTACACACCTTCAAGTCTGACCTCTGACCTGAAACTGTGACCTCTGACCTGAAACTCCTGAAGGGTTCGCTCAAAGACTACCGAGTGGTTGTGATATATAGTCTTCGTTGGGGGTAATTCAAACATAGCATCGCTGCTTTACGTGAGACATTATGTTATCAGTTGACTGAGGCACAGACTGTTGTCCGTTGACCCGTTGGCGAACGGAGTGTGTTACCAACGGTAGTCGGCCGATACAGACCAGATATTTCCCGATGGAACCTCAGCCAACAGATCCGATTTATCTTCACGTTTTTTTTGGGGGGCTCAACTGGAAATATAGTGCACTAGATTACTTCAGGAGTCGTTACAGGGGGAGCCTAGACCAACCATTGTCAACACCTCAAGCACAACGTTACGACCCCTGAGAACGACGGTACGACCCTGGAGCACGGCGGTACGACCTCTGAGAACGACGGTACGACCCTGGAGCACGACGGTACGGCCCCTTGAGAACGACGGTACGACCACGGAGCACGACGTTACGACCCCTGAGAACAACGGTACGACCCTGGAGCACGGCGGTACGACCCCTTGAGAACGTAGGTACGACCCAGGAGCACGGCGGTACGGCCCCTTGAGAACGTAGATACGACCCTGGAGCACAACGAAGCACAACGGTACGACCCTGGAGGAACGCAACGGTACGACCCTGGAGGAGCACGACGGTACGACCCTTGTGCATAATGGCCTAGATTGGGTCAAAGACAAGGCCCTTCCTTGAGACGTTGACGACTATTCTCAGTCATATGTTCTGAGCTAAGCCTCAGTGACTGTCTCCAGCCCTCACCGAGTGATGAGCCGAGCAACACACCTGCCTGGCAGGTGCGTGGATGGGGTCTGGTCTGATGTGGGCAATGATACAGAGGGTTCATGGTACAAAGGAGCGTCCTACGGTGTGGGTGGTGAGCAAAAGGTGTGACGCGGTGTTGCACTGGTGGTGTTGAGTACAGAGGGTTCACGGTACAAAGGAGCGTCCTACGGTGTGGGTGGTAAGCAAAAGGTGTGACGCGGTGTTGCACTGGTGGTGTGAGTGGAGTGGTGTAGTCTGGTGGTTGTGGTAGTGTACGGAGCACGATGAGAGAGGGTATAATGAGTGTAGTGGGGTGTAATGAAGTCGTAGATTCATGGAGCTAGACGGAAAAAGGTGTAGTAGAACACTCGTGTCGTGACAGGTGAGGGTGTTTGAGGAACACGACTGGTGGGTGTAGACGAGTGGGTGGCTGGTGGAGGAAACAAAGGTGAAGAGAGTGGTGGTGAAAATGGAAGATTCCTGTGTAGTGGCAGTTGTGGAGAGGGTCTAAGGAGCTGTGTGATGGCAACAGTGGTGTCAAGGATGGTGTGTGTGAGGGAAGATATCTGGTGTAGGAAACATGGGGTAGAGAATATTGAATGCTGCCATATATATATATATATATATATATATATATATATATATATATATATATATATATATATATATATATATATATATATTATCCCTGGGGATAGGGGAGAAAGAATACTTCCCACGTATTCCCTGCGTGTCGTAGAAGGCGACTAAAAGGGAAGGGAGCGGGGGGCTGGAAATCCTCCCCTCTCTTTTTTTTTTTTTTTTTTTTTTTTTTTTTTTTTTTCCAAAAGAAGGAACAGAGAAGAGGTCCAGGTGAGGATATTCCCTCAAAGGCCCAGTCCTCTGTTCTTAACGCTACCTCGCTATCGCGGGAAATAGCGAATAGTATGAAAAAAAAAAAAAGATATATATATATATATATATATATATTTATATATATATATATATATATATATATATATATATATATATATATATATATATATATATATATATATATATATATTATATTCATTTTGCTTTGTCGCTGTCTCCCGCGTTAGCGAGGTAGCGCAAGGAAACAGACAAAAGAATATATATATATATATATATATATATATATATATATATATATATATATATAGGCTCACCATCACGTAACTTTTCGCACGTGATACATTAAATAACAGATAATGCTAAAGAATATAACAAACACAATAAACTTAACTTGAAGATTAAGTTAACTGAAAGTGAAGGTTTCTTTTTAGTTTTGTTGATAAAAAAATATATATATGAAAACTTTAGCTGGACGTCAGCTAAAGATTCCAATGTAGAAGTTGACGATCGCGTAACATCTGCGATCGATCGCTAATACTGCCACGATAGACAGTGTCGGATATCGGCGATCAAAAGAAAAAAAAAAATTCCTGTAATGACGGATGTCATCCACTGAAGTCATACAGTATCGGGATGTCACGACTGATACGATATCGGATGTATAGCCTCTGAAAATCATACAGTATCGGATGTCGAGTATCGGATATCACCCGTATATCGCAGACTGTTGGATATCGCCCTTTAAATGTCGTAAAACGTGTCGCGTAGAATATGAGCGTTTGATAATCGTGTTGCATTAGTATCCGATGCCACCGTTTTCCGATAGGTATAGTGCCCGATACCGCCGCTTTAGATAAAGTATGGTGTCCGATACCGCCGCTTTAGATAAAGTATGATGTTCGATACCGCCGCTTTTGATACAGTATGGTGTCCGATACCGCCGCTTTAGATAAAGTATGGCGTCCGATACCGCCGCTTTTGAAATAGTATGGTGTCCGATACCGCCGCTTTAGATAAAGTATGGTGTCCGCCGATACCGCCGCTTTAGATAAAGTATGGTGTCCGCCGATACCACCGCTTTAGATAAAGTATGGTGTCCGATACCGCCGCTTTTGATACAGTATGGTGTCCGATACCGCCGCTTTAGATAAAGTATGGTGTCCGCCGATACCGCCGCTTTAGATAAAGTATGGTCTGCCGATACCGCCGCTTTAGATAAAGTATGGTGTCCGCCGATACCGCCGCTTTACATTACGTATTGTTTCCGACACCAACACTTTACATTATGCAATGTGTTCGATACCACCGCTTTATATGACGAATGGTGACCGATACCACAGCTTTACATTACGTATGGTATCCGATACTGCCGCTTTATATTACGTATAGTGTCCAATAGCACCGCTTTTCACTACGTATTGTGTCCGATAACGCTGCTTTATATGACGAATGGGGGCCGATACCACAGCTTTATATTACGTACAGTGTCCGATAATGCTCGTTTCAGTGATGTATGCAGTCCGATAACTCCGTTTTACATTGATTATTGTGTCCGATACCACCGTTTAACAACATATAAAGTCAGATACATTACGTATAGAGACCGATAACATCGGTCACTATCGGTATTGCATTAAGTACGTAATGTAATATCGCCACTTTTCATTACATATAGTGTCCGAAAATGGTGGTTTGAATCACTTACAATGTCTGATATTGCCGTTTTACCTATAGTGTCCGATATCGCCGATTCACAGTGCTATCGCTGCTTAAACAAGTACAATGTCCGATATTACCGCTTTAAATCACGTAAAGTGTTCGATATCGCCACCTTAACGTAGTGTCTGAAATCGCCGCTTTTAATCACGTACGATGTCCGATTTCGCCACTTCCAATAAGGTATCCGATATCGCCGCTTTAATTCACGTACGGTGTCCGATATCGCAACTTCAAATCACGTACGATGCCCCTAACGCCGCTTTAAACCACGTACAGTATCCCATAACACCGAGTTAAACCACGTACAGTATCCCATAACGCCGTTAAACCACGTACAGTATCCCATAACGCCGAGTTAAACCACGTACAGTATCCCATAACACCGAGTTAAATCACGTACAGTGTCCGATATCGCTCCTTTGAATACGAAGCGTAAGATATCGCCGCTTTAAATCACGTACGGTGTCCGATGTCACCGCTTTTAATCACGTACAGTGTCCGATTTCGCCACTTTCAATACGGTGTCCGATATCGCCGCTTTAAATCACGTACAGTGTCTGATATCGCCGATTTTAATCACGTACAGTGTCCGATTTCGCCACTTTCAATACGGTGTCCGATATCGCCGCTTTAGATCACGAACGGTGTCCAATATTTCAACTTCAAATCACGTACGATGCTCCTATCGCCGCTTGAAACCACGTACAGTATCCCATAACAACGCTTTAGATCACGAACAGTGTCCGATACCGCCGCTTTAAGTCACTACAGTGTCCGATATCACTGCTTTGAACCGTGTCTAAGTGTCCGGTACGGCCGCTTTAATTCACCTAGTAACCGACATTTCCCGCTTGACACCGCACGGGGTTCGATAGCAGCCGCTTTCGTCAAGCAGTGGGACACCCGCTCCTTGATATATATATATATATATATATATATATATATATATATATATATATATATATATATATATATATATATATATATATATATATGTGTGTGTGTGTGTGTATATATATATATATATATATATATATATATATATATATATATATATATATATATATATATTTTTTTTTTTTTTTTTTCAAACTATTCGCCATTTCCCGCGTTAGCGAGGTAGCGTTAAGAACAGAGGACTGGGCCATTGAGGGAATATCCTCACCTGGCCCCCTTCTCTTTTCCTTCTTTTGGAAAATTAAAAAAAATTGAGAGGGGAGGGTTTCCAACCCCCCGCTCCCTCCCCTTTTAGTCGCCTTCTACGACACGCAGGGAATACGTGGGAAGTATTCTTACTCCCCTATCCCCAGGGAAAATATATATATATATATATATTGGAAGGGATCACAATTTTGCGCGTGATCAAGAAATTCCTGTGAGTCCACGGGGAAAATGAAACACGAAAAGTTCCCAAGTGCACTTTCGTGTAATAATCACATCATCAGGGGAGACACAAGTGCACCTGGGAACTTTTCGTGTTTCATTTTCCCCGTGGACTCATAGGAATATATATATATATATATATATATATATATATATATATATATATATATATATATATATATATATATATATATATATATACACGAATCGCTGGTCGAAGTCTTAACTATTGTTACCTTGTTCTGTCCCCAATTGCTCTCGTTTTAACTACGACTGTACGACCCTTGGGATTGTGATGGCACTGGGGGGCCTTTAACCCGAACACGTAAAGGCTTTTGACCTAGGTCAGAGGTCAATGCCCTTCCAATACAAAAGGGTCGTCGTGAAGTCGTGCTCAGGAGCCACACTGGGCGTTGGGTCAAAGGGTCGTTCGTATACCCCTGGAGTCAAAGGTCGTATACCGTCGTACTCAAGGGTCGTACCGTCGTACTCAAGGGTCGTACACAGCACATCACGAACACAGGAACACTCCGAAAACGACTTGAATCAAATTGGTTTTATACGATGTTACAAGTAGACGTGTTTACAAGGTAAACAAAATAGTTTATTTAGGGAACTAAATCACACAGGAATACATACAGTCGTCTCAAACCCAAGACAAGACGAGAAACCCCACCTGCATCACCGCGAATCCCTAGCCAGAGCCACGCACACCCATACAGACACAGTCTTTCCCAGCAACGAAAAAATATCACTCCTACCTTAATAAGAACTAGGTGATTGGTCCTTGGCAGATATGACGTCACGGGAGCTCCATGCACCAGCGGCTCTGGGATTGGTCGAGGCAGCGGTGACGTCGCTCACACTCCCAGCGCGAGCTGCATCCTCCACCTGCTCGCTGGTTGGTCCGTCCATCTATGACATCAGCGATATTTCAATAAGACCTCCATGTGCCCGCCTCGCGCTCACTGGACCACGCAAGTATGACGTCACGGAGCCTGACGTCCAAGCCGCCCGGCGATTCGTCGCTCCGGGTGTGACGTCACGGATGTTTGGGTCCGCGGCTTTTCTGAGTTTTGCGGGGCGAAAGAGGGATTCGAACCGTTCCTCTTGGAGATGTCGTTAATACCGTGGCCCCCCCAGCTCAGGCAACCTCTTGTTTGTCTTCTTATCATTGTGTTTTTGTTTGTTTTCGCGTGTTTGTCTCTTGAGTGCGTGCGCGCGCGCGCGCGTGTGATCTTGTCATATTCTAACTATTTCTAACTCTTTTTCTCTTGTCTGTGGGTCTGTTCGAGAATGGGTTTTTTTGTTTGTTTGTTTGCTTGTTCTTTTATTTGGTCTGTTACTTTTGGTCTTTGTTTGTTTTGTTTGTCCTGTATTTCTTCGATGCTGTTCGATTTCACCAGAGCCACGTGGTCAGTCAAAAACACCACGTGCCCCCGATGCAGTGCCCGTACGGGGTCTGTGTTGTCCAGCACGTGCTTGAAGGCGCTGCCCCTCAACACGTTTTCTGTTGTTAGCTTCGTCACAACGTGTTGCGCTTGCGTCACTAATATTTTTTTAAATGTCTTGTCGTCAATCACTACAGCGCGCTTGCGCGCGTCCGTTGCCTGCCACGTGCGTCACCACGTACTGAAGTCAAGCGTAAGTCACCACGTGTTGTGTTCGGCGTCCGTCAACAGGTATCCGATCCGCGCGTCTCCGTCACCACGTGCTCTTCCACACCTCACTGCTATGTCGTAACCAGGTGTATCTCTCGTCCCTCGTGGTTTCCTGAGGTGTCGAATCCCCTCTTTCACCACGTGCCGCACCGCGTGCCCGTTTGCCACGTGTTCAGCTGATCACACACTACAGTAAACAACCTTTTTTTTGTACTTATTTTTTTTCTTCTTCTTCTTTATCTTCTTTTCCCCCGAACGACTTTCTGACCACGTGGCCACCCGGTGTATAGGAGGGGGAGGGGGAGGTAGTGTTGGCCAGGTGTGAGAGAGAGAGAGAGAGAGAGAGAGAGAGAGAGAGAGAGAGAGAGAGAGAGAGAGAGAGAGAGAGAGAGAGAGAGAGGTTCAAAGAGGTGGCCCACGGTGGTGGGGTGGTTGGCCACACACACAACCAGGTTGGCCACCCTGGGGTGGTGGTGGCCACCGCGCGTGTGTGGCCACAGAGGGCAAGTGTGGTTTGGCCCACCCTCCGAAGAGGAGCTCTGGGCCACCGGCTAAAGGCGCGAAAGGTCTAACTTGCCGAGCTTTGAGTGAAGTTGCCTTTATATATCGCGCGCCGGCAACGGTGACGTCACGACCTTGATTGACACGAGCGGCGACGTCACCGTCACGTGACCGCCACCTGCCTCCCTATTGGCCGGCCCATTCGGGCCCGGTATTGATCTAAACAGGGAGTCCTGGATGGCTATTTCAGACAATTCTTCTATATTTAGCACGAAGGATCTATATTTACAAACGCCACTTACGCCCGCCTCAGGCCCGTGCCATCGGTTGGATAAGGATCCAGGAGCCTAAGTGAGCCTACGGAGGCTAATAAGAGGCTCCTGAAACCCCCAGAACGCCGATAGAGGGGAATTGTTCAAATGCCTTGCGCCCTCTGACGCCACCGTGGGCTGCTGACGTCACAACACACCACACACCACACTCTCTCTCTCTCTCTCTCTCTCTCTCTCTCTCTCTCTCTCTCTCCAGGACCCAACTCCCGAGCCGAGGGGAGGGAGAGGGGAAGGGGGGAGTCGTCGTTCCCCTCTCCTCCTCCCTTCCCTTCCTCCCATCCCTCGGCTCCCCTCCCCGAGGAACCCAATCCCATCCCATCCCCATCCCACCCACCCCTCACTCCCCTCTCCCTCCCCTCACTCCCCTCTCCCTCCCCTCTCCCTCCCCTCTCCCTCCCCTCCTCTCCCCTCGTCCCCCAACCCCCCACCACCACCACCCGCCCGTTGCCAGCCACGCAACGGGCGGGTACGAAGAGAACAGAGAGAACCTGGAGGGTGTTGGTGCTAGCTCAAGGCCGGAGCCTTCAACCTCATCCTCGAGTACACACACACACACACACACACACACACACACACACACACACACACACGAGCCATCAGGCTCTCAACCAGAACCTAAACCAGAGACTCTAACATTGGCTTCTAATATCCAGGTTCTAACTAGCCTCTAGCATCAGCTCTCACTAGTCTCTGACATCGAGGCTCTGACATCAACTCTCAGGAGCCTCTGACATCAGCTCACAGGAGACTCTGACATCACCTCACAGGAGACTCTGACATCATCTCTCAGGAGCCTCTAACATCGACTCACTAACCCTTAACATCATCTCACCAGCCTCCAACATTGGATCTCACCAGCCTCTGGCATCAGTTCTGACCATTCTCTACCATTTGCTCTCACTAGTCTGTACCATCAGCTCTCACAAGCCTCTCCCATCAGCTCTCACAAGCCTCTCTCATCAGCTCTCACCAGCCTCTCCCATCAGCTCTCACCAGCCTCTCACATAAGCTTTCACATGCTCTAACACCGGTTTTCACCCCGTCCCCCTTTAGATATCGCCTCTCACTAACCTCAAACGTCGGCTCTCACCAACCTCAAACATCGACACTTACCATCCTCAAACATCGGCTGTTACCAACCTCAAACATTGGCTCTTACCAACCTCAAACATCGGCTCTCGCCAGCCTCATACATCGGCTCTCACCAACATGAGACATAGGCTTTCACCAGCCGTAAACATCGGCTCTCACCAACCTCATACATAGGCTCCCACTAACCTCAAACAGCGGCCCTATCTAGCCTCAAACATCAACTTTCATCAACCTCAAACATATTCCCTTATCAGCCTCAAAATCGGCTGTTACTAACCTAAAACATCGACCTTCACTAGCCTCAAACATCGGCTTTCACCAACCGTAAACATCGGCTCTCGGTTGTTACTAACCTCAAACATCGACTTTCACCAGCCTCAAACAGAGGCTCTCACAAGCCTCAAACATCAGGTATCTCAAACCTCTAACATCGGCTCACACCACTCTTTAACATCCGTATCACTACCTGCTAACATCGAGTCTCCTCAGCCATAAACACTAGTTCTTCGCAGTCTCCAACATCATCTCTTAAAAACCTCTAACATCGACATCCATTAACCCACAACATCAGCTCTCACGATCCTCTAATGTAGGCTTTTACAAACATCTAGCATCGGCCTTCATCAGTAGTCTTACATCAGCTCGCACCAACATCCAACATTGATTCTTATCACCCTCAAACATCGGCTCTATGAAACCTCCAACATCAACAATCACCAACCTCTAACATCAGCTTTCACCAGCTTCTAACATCGGCTTCCACTGGCCTCTAACATCGACCATCACTAACCTCTAACATCAACTTTGGCTCTCACCAACCTCTGTCATTGGCCTTCAACAGGTTCTTACACCGTCTCTCACCAGCCTATATATCCAGATCTAACTAACCTCTTACACCACCTCTTACAGTCTTCTAGAATCAGCTTTCATCGACTCTATAACGATTCTCACCAGCATCTAACATCGATTATCACCACTGTCTAATATCATTTCTCAACATCTTCAACAGTTTCCATTCATCTGCCATTAAGATTGCCTTTCACAAGCATGTAACATCGGCTTTCACCCGCCGCCATCATCATCTCCTCCTAACATCTAACATTAGCTGTCTCCAGCCTCTAACCTCAGTTTTCGCAATCCTCAAGTGTCACTTTTCACCTCTCGCCAGTCTCCAACATCAGTTCCCGCCTGCCTTTAAGGTCAGCTTTCACCAGCCTGTAACATTATCTCTCATTAACCTCTAACATCGACTCTCACAGGCCATTAATATCAACTCTCACTCTAACATCGACTCTCACTAGTCTGTAACATCAGGTTTCATCAGCAGCTAAAAACAGCTCGAACAAACCCTTGATATCACCTCTCATTAATTTCTAACATCACTTTGCACCAGCCTTTGAGAATTAGCTCTTACCATTCACTAACATTGGCTCTAACTTGCCTCTAACATTGAGGTTCTCGTGCCTTCGTCATCGGTACTCTCAAGCTTCTGTCATCGGCTCTCACTGGCCTCAAATATAGGTTCTCACTGGCCTCAAATATAGGCTCTCACTAGCGTCAAACATCGGTTCTCGGTGGCCACAAATATTGGGTCTCACTGGCGTCAAACATCGACTCTCACTGGCCTCAAACATAGTCTTTCTCTGGCCTCAAACATAGGCTCCTACTGGTCTCAAACATAGGCTCTCACTAACCTTAAACACAGACTCTCACTGGCCTCAAACATAGGGTCTCACTGGCCTCAAACACGGTCTTTCACTTGCCTTAAACATCGGCTCCCACTAGCCTCGAACATCGGTTCTCACTAGCCGTAATCATAGGCTCTCACCGGGCTCAAACATAGGCTCTCACTGACCTTAAACATAGGCTTTCAACAGCCTCAAAAACTCGGCTCTCACTAGTCTCAAACATAGACTCTCATCTGCTTCAAACATAGGCTCTAACTGGTCAAAGATATCAGCTCTCACCATCCTTTAATATCAGCTCTTACTAGCCTCTAGTATGGTCTCTCGTGCCTTTAACATAGGCCTTCCTCAGCTTTTTTCATTGGTTCTCATTTACCTTAAACACTAGTTGTGACTGACCTCAAACACAGGCTCTCACTAATCTCAAACATTGGCATTCACTAACCTGAAATACCGGCTCTCATTGGCCTCAAACATCGGCTCTCACTGGCCTCAAACATCGGCTCTCACCAACCTCAAACATAGGCTCTCAGCGATCTCAAACATGGACTTTCACTGGCCTCAAACATCGGCTATTACTGGCCTCAAACATGGGTTCTCAATGGCCTCAAACACAGACTCTAAATGGTCTCAAACATAGGCTCTCACTGGCCTCAAACATAGGCTCTCAATGGTCTCAAACATAGACTCTCAATGGTCTCAAACATAGGCTCTTACTGGCCTCAAACATGGGCTTTCATTGGCCTCAAACATAGACTCTCAATGGTCTCAAATATAGGCTCTCATTGGCCTTAAATATAGGCTCTCACTAGCCTCAAAAATCGGCTCTCACTGGCCTTAAATATAGGCTCTCACTTGCCTCAAAAATCTGCTCTCACTGACCTTAAACATAGGGTCTCACTAGCCTAAAACATATGCTCTAACTGGCCTCAAACAAAGGCTTTCACTGGCCTCGAACATAGACTCTCACTAGCCTTAAACAGCAGCTCTCACTAGTCTCAAACATAGGCTCTAATCGGTCTAATACATCAGCTCTCACCATCCTTTAATATCGGCTCTTACTCTCCTCTAATATTGGGTCTCTTGTGCCTTTTACTAAAACTCCTCAGCCTTTTTCATCGCCTATCACTAACCTCAAACATTGGACTTCACTGACCTCAAACACATGCTCTCACCAACCTCATACATCGGCTTTCACTAACCTCAAAAACGAGCTCTTACTAGCCTCAAGCATTGGCTTTCACTGGCCTCAAACATCGGCTCTCACCAACCTCAAACATAGGCTTTCACTGAAATCAAACATAGGCTTTCACTGATCTCAAACATTACTCTCACGAGCCTCACTGGCTCTTACTAGCATCTAATATCGAGTCTTTCACGCCTTTAACATACGCACTCCTAAGCTTTCGTCATCGCCTCTAACAATCCTCAGACATCAGCTCTCACTGGTCTCAAACATAGGTTCTCACTGTCCTCAAACACAGATTCTCATCGGTCTCAGACGTAGCCTTTCACTGGCCTCAAACATCGGTTATCACTGGCCTCAAACATAGGTTCTCAATGGCCTTAAACATAGGCTCCCACCAGCCTCAAACATCAGCTCTCAATGGCCTCAAACATAGGCTCTCACTGACCTCAAAAATCGGCTCTCACTGGCTTCAAATATAAAGTCTCTATCCTAAACCGTATGCTCTAACTGGCCTCAAACATAGACTTTCACAGACGTCAAACATAGGCTCTCACTGGCCCAAAAAATCGGCTCTTAATGGCCTCAAACATAGGGTCTCACAATCCTAAAACGTATGCTCTAACTGGTCTCAAACTTAAGCTCTTACTGGTCTCAAAATCGGCTCTCGCTGGCATCAAACATATGGGCTCACTATCCTAAAACGAATGCTCTAACTGGCCTCAAACATAGACTCTCGCTGGTTTCAAACACAGGCTCTCACTAGCCCCCTCTCCCACCCCTCCCCCCATGAAAAAATCTAACTGGCCTCAAATATAGGCTCTTACTGGCCTCAAACATAGGCTCTCACTGGCCTCAAACATAGACTCTCACTGATCTAAAGCATCATCTCTCACTGGCCTCAAACACAGGCTCTCACTGGTCTACAACATCTGCTCTCACCATCCTTTAATATTGGTTCTTACTAGCCTTTAACATCGGGTCTTTCGTTCCTTTAACATAGGCACTCCTTAGCCTTTGTCATCGGCTCTCACAAACCTCAGACATCAGCTCTCACTTGTCTTAAACATAGGCTTTCACTGTCCTCAAATATGGCTCTCACTGGCCTCAAACACAGGCTCTCACCGGCCATAAACATAGACTCTCACTGGCCTCAAGAATAGGCTCTCATTAAACTTAAAAACACAGACCCTCTCTTGCCTCAAAAAGGGGCTTTCATTAGCCTCAAACATCGGCTCTCACTGGCTTCAGACATAATCTCTAATTGACCTCAAAATCAGTTCTCACTAGCCTCAAACATACGCTCCCACTGGCCTCAAACATAGGCTCTCACTGGCCTCAAACATAGGCTCTCAATAGTCTCAAACATGGGTTTTCACTGGCCTCAGTCATAGGGTCTCACTAGTCTACAACATCAGCTCTCACCATCCTTTGAAATTAGCTCTTACGAGCCTCTTACTAGTCTCTCGTGCCTTTGATATAGGCACTCCTATGCCTTTGTCATCGGCTCTCACTAACCTCAAATATCGGCTCTAACAGGCCTCAAATATAGGCTTTCACCAACCTAAAACATCGACACTCTCTGGCCTCAAAAATACGCTCTTGCGAACCTCAAACACGGTTTTCACTAACTTCAAAAACAGGCTCGAAGTGGCCCCCAAAATTAGCTCTCATTGGCTTCAAACATCGGCTCCCACCAACCTCAGATATAGTCTCTTACTGGCTTCAAACATAAGCCTTCACTAGCCAAAACCATAGGTTCACACTAGTCTCAAATACAGGCTCTTATTGGTCAGAAAACATAGGCTCTTACTGGCCTCAGTCATGACTCTCACTGGCCTCAAACACAGGTTCTTACCGGTCTTGAACATAGGCTCTCAATGGCTTCAATCATAGGCTCTCACTGGCCGTAAACATAGGCTCTCACCAACCTCAAACATCGGCTTTCAATGGTATTAAACACAGGCTCTTACCGGCCTCAAACATAGTCTCTTATGGGCTTCAAACATTGGCTCTCACTGGCATTAAACAACGGCTTTTGCTGACCTCAAACTTAGGCTCTCACTGGATTCAGACATAGGCTCATACTGGCTTTAAAAACCGGCGCTGACTGGCCTAAAACATAGGCCTTCACTTGTCTCTAACATAGGTTCTCACTGGCCTCAAACATAATCTTTCACTGGACTCAAACATAGACTCTCAATCGCCTCAAAACTTGGCTCTCACTTGCGTAAAACATAGGCTCTCAGTAGCTTCAAACATAGGCTCTTACTAGCCTCAAACAAGGGCTCTAACTGGCCTCAAACATACGCTCTCGCTGATTGAAAACATCTGCTCTCACAATCCTTAGATATCGGCTTCTATTAGCCTCTAATAGCGGATTTTTCGTGCCTTTAGCAAAGGCACTCCGAAGCCGATCTCAACGGCTCTCACCAGCCTCAAACATTGGCTCTCCCTAGCGTCAAACATCAGCTATCACTGGCTTTAACTATTGGCTCCCACTGGCCTAAGATATAGGCTCTCACTTGCCCCCAAAGAGAGTTATTCAATGCTCTTGAACATAGGTTCTCACTACCCTAAGATATGGCTCTCACTTGCCTCAAACACAGGCTCACACCGGCCTCAAACATAGGTTCTCAGTGGCCTCAAACATATTCTCTCCCTTTTCTAAAACATAGTCTCTCGTTGGCCTCAAACATCGGCTCTCGCCGACCTCAAACATCGGCTTTAACTGGTTTCAAACATATGCTCTCTCTGGCCTCAAACATAGGTTTTCATTGGCCTTGAATATCGGCTACCACTGGCCTCAAACATTCGCTCTCACCAACCACAAACATCAGCTCAAAATGGCCTCAAAATATGGCCCTCAGTGGCATAAAATATAGGCTTTCACTAGCCTCAAACATAGGCTCTCACTAGCCTCAAATAGAGGCTCTCACTGGCCTCAAACATAGGCTCTCACTGGCCTCAAATATTCGTTCTCATCGGCCTCAAACAACAGCTCTCACTCGCCTCAAACATCGGCTCTCTTTGGCCTCAAGCATAAGCTCTCACTGGCCTCAAACACAGTCTCTCACTGACCTCAAGCACTGGTTCTCATTGGTCTGTAACAAACGCTCTCACGGGCCACAAACGTAGTCTTTCACTGTCCTCAGACAAAGGCTCTCACTGGCCTCAAATATTGATTCTCACTTGCGTCAAACATCGGCTGTCACTGGCCTCGAACATAAGCTCTCACTGGCCTCAAGCATAGGCTTTCACTGCCCTCAAACATGGGACTTCACTGGCCTCAAACAAAGGCGTTCACTGACATGAAATATTAGTTCTCTGCCGTCAAACATCGGCTCTCACTAGCCTGAAATATAGGCTCTCACTGGCCTCAAAATAAGTTTTCACTGGCCTCCAATATAGGCTCTTACTGACCTCAAACATAAGCCCTCACCTGTCCGAAACATCGGCTCTCATTGGCTTCAAGCATAGGCTCTCACTGGTCACAAACGTAGGCTCTCACTGGCCTCAAACATAAGCTCTCACTGGCCTCAAACATCGGCTCTAGATGGCTTCAAACATAAGCTCTCACTGGCCTCAAACGGTCCCTCTCAATGGTCTTAGGCATAGGCACTCACTGGCCTTTACCATAGTCTACCACTGGCCTCTAACATAGGCTCTCACTGGCCTCGAAATGCTGGTTCTCACTGGCGTCAAATATTGGCTTTCACCGACCTGAAACATCGGCTCTAGTTGGCCTTATACATTGGCCTCAAGCATATTCTTTCACTGGTCTCTAACATTGGCTCTAACTGGTCTCTAACATAGGCTTTCACTGGCCTTAAACGTAGGCTCTCACTGGCCTCAAACGTAGACTCTCTCTAGTTTGAAACATCAGCTCTCACTGGCCTCAAACATAGTCTCTCACTGGCTTCAAACATAGGCTCTTACTGGCCTCAAATATAGGCTCTCGCTGGCTTCAAAAATCGGCTCTCACTGGCCTCAAGCATAGACTCTCACTGAACGCAAACATAGACTCTGACTAACCAAAACATGGGTTCTCACTCACCTCAAACTGAGGCTCTCACTTTCCTCAAACATAGGCTCTCACTGGCCTCAAACATAGGCTTTCTTTGGCCTCAAACATGGGTTCTCACAAACCTCAAACATCGGATCTCACTGGCCTCAAGCATAGGCTCTCACTAGACGCAAACATAGACTCTGACTAACCTTAAACATAGGTTCTCACTCAACTCAAACATAGGCTCTCACTAGCCTCAAATATTGGCCCTCACTGGCCCCAAACATAGGCTTTCACTGGCCTCAAACATATGCTCTCACTGGCCACAAACATAGGTTCTTATTGTCCTCAAAGCATTGACTTTCACTGGCCCCAAACACAGAGTCTCATTAGCCTCAAACATCGGCTCTGACTAGCCTCAAACAACGGCTCTAGCTGGCCTCAAAATATAGGCCCTCACTGGCTTTAGATATCGGCTCTCACTGGCCTCAAACATTGGATCTCACTGGTATCTAAAGCCGGCTCTCACTGGCCTCAAACATAATGTTTCCCTGGCCTCAAATGTAGGCTCTTACTGGCCTCAAACACAATGTTTCCCTGGCCTCAAATGTAGGCTCTCACTGGCCTCAAATATTGGTTTTCGCTGGCGTCAAACATAGGCTTTCACTGACCTCAGAATTCGGCTCCTGTGTCTTTGATATAGGCACTCCTACGCCTTTGTCATCGGCTCTCACCAACCTCAAACAACGGCTCTCAATGGCCTCAAACATAGGCAGTCACTGACGTCAAAATCCGGCTCTCACTAGCCTCAAACATTAGCTCTCTCTGGTCTCAATTATAGGCTCGCACTGGCCTCAAACATAGGCTGTCACTGGCGGCGAACATAAGCTCTTACTGGCCTCAGACATAGACTCTCATTA
The DNA here is from genome assembly GCF_036320965.1 of Panulirus ornatus. Lineage (NCBI taxonomy): Eukaryota > Metazoa > Arthropoda > Malacostraca > Decapoda > Palinuridae > Panulirus > Panulirus ornatus. Next base: position 15,050,807 of record NC_092261.1, on the reverse strand, counting down.
GCTTCAAACATCGGTTCTCACTGGCCTCAAACATAGGCTCTCACTGGCCTCAAACATGGCTCTCAGTGGATTCAAACATAGGCTCTCATTAGCCTCAAACATAGGCTCTTACTAGCCTTTAAAACAGACTCTCCCAGACCTCAAATATAGAGTCTCACTAACTCAAAAATCGGCACTCACTGGCCTCAAACATAAGTTCTCACTGGCCTCAAATGTAGGCTCTCACTGTCCTCAAACACCATCTGTAACACCATCTCGAACCAGCATTCTAACGTCGACTGAAAGAGGCTTCTAACAACGGGTCTAACCAGCCTCTAACATGAGCTTTTAGCCCGATCTTTAGAATCTAACATTGGCTCCCACCAGTCCCTATTATCGGCGTACACTCACCTCTAACCCATAATCTAAAAACGACCTTTATAAACCTCTAACTTTGCCTATCACCAACTCCTATTGTCAGCATTCATCAGCTTCTAACATCGTCTCTCACCACTCTTTAACTTTAGCTCTCTCAAGCTCTAACATCAGATCCCACCAGCCTTCAACATCATTTTTCATCTGTGTCTAACATTAGTTCTATCTAGCCTCTCTAACTGGCTCTCATCAGACTCTTCGCATCAACTCTAACGAGCCTCTAAGACGTTACCATCTTCTAAAATCAGATCTCATCGGTTCCTAACACCGGCTCTCACTACCTAACATCATCTTTTACCAGGGTCTAACATCAAGTCTCACCCGTCTCTAACATCAACTCTCACCAGCCTCTAACATCAGCTGTCATCAGCCTCTAACATCAGCTGTCATCAGTTACTAGCGTCAGCTCTCATCAAAGTCCATCGAGAGCTCCAACCAGCCCCCAACATCAGGTCTAACCAGCCACTATGACTTGTAACATCAGCACTCACCTGTGTTTAACACATCGGCGTCCATCAACGGCTTTCACCAGCTTTTAACAGCAAAGCTCACCAATAGCTAACAGAAGCTCCCACGAGCTTTTAACATCAGCTTCCTTCAGTCCCTAACATCAGCTCTCACCTGCCTCAAACATCAGGTCTCATTAGCCTCTAACATCAGGTCTCAATAGATTCTCATCAGCCTCTAACATCAGCTTTCATCAGACTCTAACATCAGCTCTCAACAGCCTGTAACATCACTTCTCATCAGCCTTTAACATCAGGCCTAACCAGCCTCTAACATCAGCTTTCATCATCCTCTAACATCAGGTCTCAATAACCTCTAACATCACCTCTCGCCAGCCTTTATCATCAGTTCTCATCATCTTCTAACATCAGCTCTTATCAACCTCTAACATCAGCTCTCATCTTCCTGTATATTCACTTCTCACCACCATCTACCATTTAGCTCTCACTAGCCCCTAACATCAGCTCTTACAAGCCACTGTTACTGGCTCTCTCCACGATTAACATCAGCTTTCACCAGCCTCAAACATCAGGTCTCATTAGCTTCTAACATCAGGTCTCAATAGATTCTCATCAGCCTTTAACATCAAGCCTCACCAGCCTCTAACATCAGCTTTCATCAGCCTCTAACATCAGGTCTCAATAACCTCTAACATCACTTCTCATCAGCCTTTAACATCAGGCCTCGCCAGCCTCTAACATCAGCTTTCATCAGCCTCTAACATCAGGTCTCAATAACCTCTAACATCAGCTTTCATTAGCCTCTAACATCAGGCCTCGCCAGCTTCCAATATCACCTCTAACCACCACCTAGCATCAGATGTTACCAGCCTCTAACATCAGCTGTCAACAGCCGTGAACATCAGCTCTTACCGCCCTTTATAATGCTGCATATTGTGCAATCATGTTCCCTCTACAACACCTCAAAGTGCCATATTCACCATCCAAACATTCCCTGTTACACTATCTTAACTTTCCCTGTTACACCACCTTACCTTTTCCTGTTACACCACCTTAACTTTTCCTGTTTCACCATCTTAACTTTCTCTGTTACACTACCTTAACTTTCCCTGCTACACCACCTTAACTTTCCCTGCTATATCACCTTAACTTTCCCTTTTACGCCACCTTAACGTTCCCTACTACACCACCCTAACTTTCCCTACTACACCACCTTCACTTTCCCTGTTACACCACCTTAACTTTCCCTACTACACCACCTTAACTTTCCCTACTACACCACCTTCACTTTCCCTGTTACACCACCTTAACTTTCCCTACTACACCACCTTAACTTTCCCTGTTACACCGCCTAAACTTTCCCTGTTACACCACTCTAACTTTCCCTGATACATCACCTTAACTTTCCCTGCTACACCAGCTTAACTTTCCCTACTACACCACCCTAACTTTCCCTACTACACCACCTTCACTTTCCCTGTTACACCACCTTAACTTTCCCTACTACACCACCTTAACTTTCCCTACTACACCACCTTCACTTTCCCTGTTACACCACCTTAACTTTCCCTACTACACCACCTTAACTTTCCCTGTTACACCGCCTAAACTTTCCCTGTTACACCACTCTAACTTTCCCTGATACATCACCTTAACTTTCCCTGCTACACCAGCTTAACTTTCCCTACTACACCACCCTAACTTTCCCTGATAAATCACCTTAACTTTCCCTACTACACCACCTTAACTTTCCCTGTTACACTACCTTAACTTTCCCTACCACACCACCCTAACTTTCCCTGCTACACCAGCTTAACTTTCCCTGTTACACTACCTTAACTTTCCCTGCTACACCACCTTAACTTTCCTTACTACACCACCTTAACTTTCCCTGTTACACCACTCTAACTTTCCCTACTACACCACCCTAAGTTTCCCTGTTACACCACTCTAACTTTCCCTGTTACACCACCTTAACTTTCCCTGTTACACCACGCTAACTTTCCCTACTACACCAACCTAAATTTCCCCGCCACACCACTCTAACTTCCTCTAATACATTTCCCTACTCTACAACACCTTCAGGTTTCCCCTCTACAACACCTTTAATTTACCCTGCTACACCACCCTAACTTTCCCTGATACAACACACCATAACTTTCCCTACAACTTCCCATATCTACCTCTACAGCCGCCCTAACTTTTCCTCATACAACACACCATAACTTTCCCTACAACTTCCCATATCTACCTCTACAACCACCCTAACTTTCCCTCATACAACACACCATAACTTTCCCTACAACCTCCCATATCTACCTCTACAACCGCCCTAACTTTTCCTCATACAACACACCATAACTTTCCCTACAACCTCCTATATCTACCTTTACAACCACCCTAACTTTCCCTCATACAACACACCATACCTTTCCCTACAACTTCCCATATCTACCTCTACAACTCACACATGTCTCATGTGTGAGTTGTAGTTGTCCCTTCCTCTACAACACCCAGCAATAACCAAATAGACAGCCACTGATACAACACGCTGATGCTCTCCTATCACAACATCGTAGTTTCTCATCTACAACACCCTGCAGTTTCCCTGCTACAACACCTTAAAGTTTCCCTGCTACAACAACCTAAAGTTTCCCTGCTTCAGTAACCTAAATTTCTCCCACTACAACACCTTAAAGTTTCCCTGTTACAAGAACCTAAAGTTTCCCTGTTTCAGTGACCTAAATTATCCCCACTACAGCACCTTAAAGTTTCCCTGCTACAACACCTTAAAGTTTCCCTGTTTCAGTAACCTAAAATTTTCCCCACTACAGCACCTTAAAGTTTCCCTGCTACAACAACCTAAAGTTTCCCTGTTTCAGTAACCTAAATTTTCCCCACTACAGCACCTTAAAGTTTCCCTGTTACAACAACCTAAAGTTTCCCTGCTTCAGTAACCTAAATTTTCCCCCACTACAACACCTTAAAGTTTCCCTGCTGCAACAACCTAAAGTTTCCCTGCTTCAGTTACCTAAAGTTTCCCTGCTACAACAACCTAAAGTTTCCCTGATACAACAACCTAAAGTTTCCCTGCTTCAGTAACCTAAATTTTTCCCCACTACAGCACCTTAAAGTTTCCCCTGCTACATTATTACCCTAGATTTCCCCTGCTACAACACCCTAAAAGTTTCCTTTTCCTAGAGCACCCAAAAAGTTTCTCCTACAGCAACCCAAAAAAAGTTTCCCTACTTCAAGAACCTTAACTGATCCTGCTACAGCACCCTTAAAATTTACCAGTTACAACACCCTTAAAGTTTCCCTTTTCAAGTTTTCCCCAGCAACACACAATCACACCATTATCCCATTACAACCTTTTAAGATATTTCTTCCCTTCAATACCAGCACCATAACTCTCTCTCCCCATCTACAACAGGGTAGAATTCCCTCATTTCAAACACCTGAACTTATTTTTCTCTTTACGAACGTACAACCTGCCTCCCTTGCCTTCCCCACCAAACCCCCTTACCGAATCCTGTTACCCCCTGATGGTGCAAGAGTTATTGATGGTGTGTGTGTGTGCGTGTGCGTGTGTGTATGTGTGTGTGTGGAGAGAGAGAGAGAGAGAGAGAGAGAGAGAGGAAGGGGCGTGGGGTAGAGTGTGGTGGTGGTGGTGGAGGCACAGAGAGAGAGAGAGAGAGAGAGAGAGAGAGAGAGAGAGAGAGAGAGAGAGAGAGAGAGAGAGAGAGAGAGAGAGAGGAGGAGGGGGGGTTAGGATAGATGGGGGTTCGAAGACCTTGGCCACACCATCGTAACGATCTTGTACCGCAGGTCGGGGCACCACAGCACACACACACACACACACACACACACACACACACACTCACACACACACACACACACACACACACACACACACTCACACACACACACACACACACACACACACACACACAGCCACAGCAAGCAAGGGGAGGGAATACCGCAGCAACAGTGACGGCCACACGCGCGCTCCCACAGCACAGCAACCAACACACCCACACAGCACACACACACACACACACACACACACACACACACACACACACACACACACACCCACACAGCACACACACACACACACACACACACACACACACACACACACACCACACACACCACACACACACACACACACACACACACACACACACACACACACCACAGACACACACACACACACACACACACACACACACACACACACACAGCACACATACACACACACACACACACACACACACACACACACACACACACCACACACACACACACACACACAGCACACATACACACACACACACACACACACACACACACACACACACACACACACACACACACACACACACACACACAGCACACATACACACACACACACACACACACACACCCACACAGCACACACACACACACACACACACACACACACACACACACACAGCACACACACCACACACACACACACACACACACACACACACACACACCACAGACACACACACACACACACACACACACACACACACACACACAGCACACATACACACACACACACACACACACACACACACACACACACACACACACACACACACACCAGGAATTACCTCAAAAAATGTTGCACCATGCACAACAACAGTGACTAGACAGTGAAGACTCTCTCCGTTACAGCTTCACTGCTCACTCCGAGCAGCAGTGAACATTCACAAAAGCAGTCAACACCCATCGTAGCAGTGACCATGTACCACAGGAGTAATCGCTCAAAGCAGCAGTGACCAGCAACAGCAGCAGTAGTCAGCCATAGCAACTGTGACCATTCACTGCTGCAGTGACCACCAAGATCACAAGTAACCCTAACAGCACTAGTGACCACCCGGACCAGCTGTGATAAAGCACAGCAGCAGTGATCACACACAACAGCAGTGACCACCCACAGCAGCAGTGATCACACACAGCAGAAGTAACCATCCACAGGAGCAGTGACCCTACACAGGGTCAGTCACCATACACAGCAACAGTGACATACACAGTTGCAGTGGCCATATACAGCAGCAGTGATCATCCACAGTAGCGGACCATCCACAGCAGCAGTGACCCTACAGAGCAGCGGATCATCTACAGCAGCAGTGACCATCCACAACAGCAGTGAAAATTCACGGTACCAGCCCATCTACAGCAGCAGCGACCATCCACAGCAGCAGTGACCATCCACAACAGCAGTGACCATTCACGGGACCAGCCCATCTACAGCAGCAGCGACCATCCACAGCTGCAGTGACCATCCAAACCAGTTATACCAACAGTGACCACCCATGGTAACAGTGAGCACTCACAAGAGCGAGTCCCACTCAATGAACAACAGAGACCAACCACACGAAACAGCTGTGATATCCCACTGCACCAGTGACGTCAAACGATAACAGTGTCCAACCACGTAGAAGGGGGAATGACTGTCCTACGCAAACTGTGACCACTGAACTCAACCGTACGGTAGTGATGTACGCAAGTCACAAACACTAGATGTTAAAAGCCAACCAGATCGAGACCAGTGTTCACAGTAAGTGAACCCAGAGGACTATAACGAATACATAACGTTTGTTACGACATAATCCCCTTTCCTTTAAGTGTGTATAATCAGCCCATAGGCCCTTTAAGTCAGAACTCTTAAGTAATCGCTTCTGTTAACAGAGAGAGAGATTTGGGCTAGACACAGATTCCTTTACCACCTGGCTAATATCTGACAGCTGACGGCCGCTTGATATATATATATATATATATATATATATATATATATATATATATATATATATATATATATATATATATGACCAAACCATTTCAATTCACCCTCTTCTGCTCTCTCAACCACACTCTTGTTATTACCACACATCTCTCTTACCCTTTCATTACTTACTCGATCAAACCACCTCACACCACATATTGTCCTCAAACATCTCATTTCCAACACACTCAACCTCCTCCGCACAACCCTATCTATAGCCCACGCCTCGCAACCATATAACATTGTTGGAACCACTATTCCTTCAAACATATTCATTTTTGCTCTCCGAGATAGTTCTGGCCTTCCACACATTCTTCAACGCTCCCAGAACCTTCGCCCCCTCCCCCACCCTGTGAGTCACTTCTGCTCCCATAGTTCCATCTGCTGCTAAATCCACTCCCAGATATCTAAAGCACTTCACTTCCTCCAGTGACAAAGAGGATATGTGTCAGAGGTGGAGGGAACGAGGAAAAGTGGGAGACTAAATTGGAGGTGGAAGGATAGAGTGAAAAAGATTTTGAGCGATCGGGGCCTGAACATACAGGAGGATGAATTGGAACGATGTGGTATACAGGGGTCGACGTGCCGTCAATGGATTGAACCAGGGCATGTGAAGCGTCTGGGGTAAACCATGGAAAGCTTTGTGGGGCCTAGATGTGGAAAGGGAGCTGTGGTTTCGGTACACTACACATGACAGCTAGAGACTGAGTGTGAACGAATGTGGTCTTTGCTGTCTTTTCCTAGCGCTAACCCGCGCGCGGGCAGGGGGAAGGGGGGTGCCATTTCATGTGTGGCGGGGTGGCGACTGAATGGATGAAGGCAGCAAGTATGAATATGTACATGTGTATATATGTATATGTCTGTGTATGTATATGTTGAAATGTGTAGGTATGTATATGTGCGTGTGTGGGCGTGTATGTATATACATGTGAATGTGGTTAGGGGTGGGGGGGGGGGGGGCCATTCTTTCGTCTGTTTCCTTGCGCTACCTCGCTGACGCGGGAGACAGCGACAAAATATAATGAAAAAAAAGAAAAAAAAAATATATATATATATATATTTTTTTTTTCTTTTTTTCATTATATTTTCATTATATATATATATATATATATATATATATATATATATATATATATATATATATATATATATATATATATATATATCCTTTTCCACCCAACACTGGTTGAATACCAAACACAGGTCTATAGAAATTACAAAATTACATCAACAAAAAATACACATGCACTCTCAACATAAATATAACATAATTTCCTCTTAACAGAATGATCTCCTTCTATTCATTTTACTTGGCAAGTCTTAGGCAAATATACTGGCTTCAATTTATACCATAATTCTTTGAAATCAACAAGATGTGTACAGATATCATGATACATTTACCAGACAAGCGTCGTACAACATCCTACTGACACTTATTCTGAGAGAGAAAAACAAAACATTCCAATACTTTTTCTACTTTTCTACACAAGTGCTTCCTTTAATTTCTATTATCTCTTATATGTTTCTTGGTCTCCCATAGATTATGATAATAATAAAGACACCTACTATTAATTTATTCACAATCAAATAAACAAAATTTCACATTTTAACATGCGACAATCAGACTTTCAGAAGAATATAATGTACCTTGGATGATGATTATTGGGAAAGAGGGAAGATAACTGGAACAAGTTACACGAAAGAATACGAGAGAAAATATATCAGAATATATCAAAGGCGAAAAATGAATAAAGAGTATATCAAAAGAGCGAAAGAAATCCCAAGGATATCATCAAATATATAGAAAAAAATTTAGATATTGAAAGTATTATAGGCCCGTTGGTAGACAATAATGAATTTGTTACTAGATACCACAGAAGTGGCTTTTCTGTTTTTTGACAAATCCTTCAACTCTGTATATGTCCAAAGATGTTACTGTCCTCCCACGTTCGTATGACCTACTTAAGGGCGAAGAGCAAAGGAAAACGTTAAGCTTATAGAAAATAAACAGCCACAGATTATCATCAAAACATCTGACAAACTCAAATCCAAGTCAGTCAACTGGCCCTGACGACCTGTTGATCCCCGACAGAAATTTTCAGTAAATCACAAAATGACGGAAGCGAATATACGATCCCAAATATCAAACCACAAAGAAGGATATGAATCGCCCATCAAACTATCTCCCTGTAAGCCTTACCTCAGCAATAAGAAAATGTAACCATCACTCGGGATAGGATTCGAACCTGTTTGGAAACATAATAGATTCATAATAAAGATCCAGTACGTTGGGATGGCCCCATTAACAAATGCAACCTGACCAGCTTAAAGGATTTCTTCTTTTTTTTTCAGTCAAATATACAGCAATCGAGACTCAGAAATATTATGTGATATGGTTTGCCTAGACTTTAAAAAGCCTTTCATAATGTAGCAGATAAAAGACTGCTTTTTATATGTCAGGTCTCATTATGCGAATGGATTCATGACTGCCTTACAGCTGGATACCAGCGGGATATAAGAAATGGTGGGTTAGATATGCGGATGACAGAAAGTGTCATATACAAACTCACCTGAAACGAGACATGCTTTACATGATGCGTTGGTCAGGCCACATCTCGAACCTATTGTGCAGTTTTGGTCTTCTCATCAAAGAAAAAATGTCAACATAAGCTTGAGAGGTGCCAAAGTCGAACCACCAGGTTAAAACGGGGTTATGAAACCATCCATACGGGTTAAGACAACTGTGGCCTTGCTCTCTCTTATACAAACAAAGGCAATAAGTCAGACTTATACTAGTTTTCGAAATTGTAAGGAAGATTGGACATTTCAATCACGATCATATGTTTGGGAATCACTGGGAACAGATTTAATGCAGAAGTAAGAAAAAATTACTTCACGAACAGATTAACTGAACACTGGAATAACTCACTCCCATGATGTAACTCATGTAAACACTTTTAGAAAAAAGGACTTTCATTTCTAAGAATATGGGCGTATAAGAAACATGTCTTCCTTCCAATAGACAGATAGGAACCCTTAGCATATAGTCTCGTCAAAGACCAACAGATCTCTTGTTATATGTATGTTTTTTTTTTTCTATTTCCTAAGTATTCTCATGTACTTACTCCCATGTCCTATGCTTGACAGCCCACCTAGTTGAAAATGTTATGTGGATGAGAAGCAGAGGTTCCTCCTGCTTACCAGTCCCTGTCTCCCTATCCAAAGCTGGATTCCTTTACTGTCTTTTAGAAGATAGCCTGGTCATAGATCATCAGGTCCTCTGCTATCTTCTTTTCTCAAGTCCTCTTGTCAAAATCAAGGGTGTCTATCGCGCCTGGGCATCTGGAAAGAGTTTTTCCTCACCTCTTTCAGATATCTTATCACTCTCATTTTCTCCCTGTCGTGATACCAGGAGCCTTAAGTGTGTGTTGGGCGTCTGGTCCTCACCACCGCCAAGCAAGACAGATCGACCCTTGGGTATGAATACCCTGGCCTTCCAGCTCGTCCTTAAGGATCGAGTTAGTGGCCAGGTCACCATAGCCTCGGACTGCACCATTGTGTTCAAAAGGTCGTAAAATTGTCGTAATCAAGGGTTCGCATCGTCGTGCACAAGGGTCGTACCGTACGTGATCAAAGGGTCGTATAGCGATCACGGTTCGCGCCATCGTGCATCAAGGTTCTAAACCGTCGTGTTCAGGGGTCGTACCGTCATGTTCAGGGGTCGTACCGTCATGTTCAAAGGTCTTATTGTCATGTTCAGGGGTCGTACCGTCATGTTCAGGGGTCGTACCGTCATGTTCAGGGGTCGTACCGTCATGTTCAAAGGTCGTACTGTCATGCTCGAGACGCTAACCTGAGCCTCAGTTTGCAGTGAGACAGTTGTTTATTTCAAACAGCATCAGACAGTTTTGCAGCGTTTCCAATGTCTTTTCATCCATCCCCTTGATTTCCATTCATCCCCTTGAGAGACACCAAGAGCAAAGAGTTCGTTATATAACTGATTTCTTTATTTCTTAGTGTGCGAGTCAGTAACGACGAATTGAACGTTTTCAAATAACATACAGAATGATGTATCGTCACTTTGTAAGAACAGACGAAGGAGCCAGGCGAGGATTTTTTTTTCATTTTTCGAAGTCTTAGTTCCGAAGGCGAGAAAGCATTTATAAACGCGCACGCGCGCGTCTGTGTGTGTGTGTGTGTGTGTGTGTGTGTGTGTGTGTGTGTGCACTAAACCTTAACTTTCTGCCGTAGGATCTTAGAAAGTTGGCCATGTCCACAGGGTGGAACCACAGGTCAAGCTCAGTAATGTGACTGTCTTCGTGGAGTGTGCTGGAGAACTGAGGAGTAAGCGATCAACGTCTTTAGCATGTTAGTTGCACCTTGGACATGAGTGGCCTTGTGGTTTGTTGAAAGGTGTTTGCAGTTTTGAAAGACGGTAGGTGTCCAGAATGAATATGAGAAATGGTAACTCGTGTATGCCTGGGGAGTGTAGTTTCAGGTGGACCTCCATCTGGTGGAGAGGACTTTGCGACAGGGTTGGGAGGGCAGTTGCTTAGTGCTTGTCGTGTCAGTACGGTGTGTATATGGTTTGTCAATGTCGTGTTTGCTGGGGAGGGTGGATCCCTACGTGCAGGTTACCAGAGTGTGAAGCTGGGCTAAGTTTTATATTTCTGCTTGGGGTTAGTGGGTGGTTATAGTGTGGTTTGGGTAACAGAGATCTAGTGCTACTGCAGAAGAGCTGAGGTTATCATTCGAAATATTTTTTTTTTCATTGTGACGGTGTTGAATATTTGTCTTGAATGCTTTCTCTTGCACAGTTTACAGCCCTGTCACATTTGTTCACTATTTAACAGGGTTGATGATAAGGTAAAGGGTGCATAGTTTAAGGTGGAACAGATGAATTGCTTATATAGGTTACTATGAGATTCTTTTGGGGGTTTAGTGTGTTTATGGCCAATGTGTTGATGCTTGTAGAGTGGGGAGTGACTGACATTCGTACGTGGTATGAGATACCTGGTTTGGTTGATGTTGAGTGGGAGCGGATAACCATTCTGGGTTATAAGAGGGTGTTGCTGCTTGAATTCATGCCTAGGATCCTAGGATCAAGAGGGTGACACCGGATTTTTGTGGGGATGGAGACATCCTATTTTGAGTGAGCCAGTGTTCTAATTGCGTGGTATAGTGTTGCATGTTCGTTATTACCTGAGCAGTGTCAAGGTGTTGCGTTGTCACTGTGAGGTTGTCTATATATGAGAGGATTTTCACACAGTGATCTGCAGGAGGTGACATGAAGTCGTGTAGGAGAAAACTGTAGAGGTGTGGAGAAAGAACTGCTGCTTGGGAAACACCATCGTAGAGCTTGAGGATTTTGTTTATCAAGCTTTTGTAAATGAATGTGGCATGGCAGCTAGCTATGAAGATGGCTAACAGTCTTTTTTTTTTGTGGCAAGTGGCGTCATTAACTTTTGTATAAGGGTTTGAGGGAAGGACAGAGTCGAACGCTTCACTGATACTTGCTGCCATAGGTATCATACAGGAAGTCATGATTGGTTGAAGCCAACCGAGATGTGTTGTGTCTCGATGTCGTGCAGTGCGTTAGTAGAGTGAATGACCAAAGCTATGGTGTGTAGAGTAGAGTGGGATATTTTGGTTGACTATGCGGATTGAATTTTTTGATCAGTTTTGATCCTGAAGATTTCAGCGATAGCAGGAGGGGAAGTTGGGTGATTCGGAGGGTTTCAGGATCGGGGGTATGTTCGCAAACTTCCAGATGTTTAGGATTTTGTTGTGTGATCTGGTTGAAGATATCTGTAAATACATAGACTGCCTACAGGCCGAAGTGGTATAGGATCTTTTGGGTTTCGATCGAGTTGTTAGTGTCAGTGGGAGTGGAAGGCGAATGAGCATCTGTTTCGGAGTGGAAATGATGGAGGTTTTTTCCACGACTTGCCTGCTTAGAGTGTGGTTGACTCGTGGGAAATTCTTGAAATGTTTCAAGATTATGTTTGTGTGTATTTTGGAAGAAGGGAAGTTGTCACTTTAGGTTAGAAGTGTTTCATGATGGTGGGCTGGAGAGGTGCTTGACCAGAGATGGCTGCTGTTAATGGTGTGGTTGATCGTTTTAAGGAAGGAGTACAGATCGCTATTTGCTTTCCAGTGGTTATTTTATCATTCCAGTTTTCAATGATATACATTAAGATCTTTTTGATACTTAACAATTGCAATTTATATCAGCATGGAGTTATTACCTCAGCAGCCTAGGTCCATACCGTCAACATGGCCGCTAAGTGCATAACATAATCCGAGGCGACTGGAGGAAACAACATCGTATTTGATTTCCTTAATCTCACTTGAGATACTCTATACCATCATAAGAAAAAACACGTGACCATCGCTGAGACACTCGACAATCTAGGAGGTACCCAGTACCTATCCTCTCCAATATCCCTTCCTGAACACTGGCGTTAGACAAGAACACTGGCGTCAGACAAGGAGCGATTCTTGCACCTCCCATTAATACCCTCCAGCTTAATTCCGTTTTCTGTCTGATGAACTCATCTGAGGCCATTGCGCCCCAACGCTCCTCTGCCTTCAGCACTCCAGAAGCAGACATCCTTATACATACATACAGTCGAACACATTATCACCAAGACTGATAACTACAACATCACGTGGACTGTCAGAGTATACAACGTAAGTTGGTTGAATACCGCTCATATTAAACATGGTCAACTAAAAAACCGGTTGGAATTTCCGTTTTCCGACGGTTGTGATGTGTGTGTAATGTTTAAAGCCATGTTTTCACAGCGAGGGATGATACCCCCCCCGTGCTCTTACGACAGGCTACGACTAACGACTACATTCTCTTTAATTAGCGGTACGATCCTCGCACCTATGACGCTGGATATGGCTAGACTTATGGGTTGAATCATGCACTCTATATGAAGGTTCTAATTCATGATGATGATGATGATGATGATAATACTAATACATCTACGACTACCACTACTACTACTATTACTACTACTACTACTACTACTACTACTACTATTGATAATGATAATTATAATGATAATGATATCAATAATAATAATAATAATGATAATAATAGAAAAAGATATGATATTAATAATAATGATAATAATGATAATAATAATAATAATAATAATAATAATAATAATAATAATAATAATAATAATAATGACAATAATAATGATAATAATATAATAATAATAATGATAATAATCATAATAATAATAATAATAATAATAATAATAATAATAATAATAATGATAATAATAATAATAATGATAATAATAATAATGATAATAATATTGATAATGATGGAGAAAGAACGGAAGGAATTCGTATTTGAAAGTTCCAAATTTGACCACATTACGTCGACGGTAGCAGAGAGACATCTTCTGGTCCGATTAACATGAAGGAAAGCGAGCTTCAGAACGTACAGAGTTACGTCACTGACGTAGATCAGTACAAGATTAGCATACCAAGTCGCAAGCTCAGGTTGGGCTAGACATTCACGTATCCAAGATCACCCAAGCCCGACACACACGCGCGCGCCCCCGCGATCACCAAACCTGGAGAGATCAGCTTAAAATCTTACAAAGCCAAGATCACGAAGCCACTCACGCACGCCACCAAGATAACTTAAGCCAGTCACACTCCTCCAAAACTAGACAAGCCAAGCCATGTGTAAGATAACCCAGTTAGTGACACGGACAAGATCACACTTCGCCAGTCGTGTGTCCATGATCACAAAGCTAGCCACACGCCCAAGATCACCAAGTCTTCTAGACGCCCATGATCACCAAGTTAGCCACACGCCCAAGATCACCAAGTCTTCTAGACGCCCATGATCACCAAGTTAGCCACACGCCCAAGATCACCAAGTCTTCTAGACGCCCATGATCACCAAGTTAGCCACACGCCCAAGATCACCAAGTCTTCTAGACGCCCATGATCACCAAGTTAGCCACACGCCCAAGATCACCAAGTCTTCTAGACGCCCATGATCACCAAGCTAGCCACACGCCCATGATCACCAAGTCTTCTAGACGCCCATGATCACCAAGCTAGCCACACGCCCATGATCACCAAGTCTTCTAGACGCCCATGATCACCAAGCTAGCCACACGCCCATGATCACCAAGTCTTCTAGACGCCCATGATCACCAAGCTAGCCACACGTCCATGATCACCAAGTCTGCTAGACGCCCATGATCACCAAGCCAATGACACACACACACACACACACACACACACACACTCATGATCACCAAAGCTCCCCCCACAGGTCAAAGATCACCAGGCCCAGTCCCATGACTAGAATCTGTTTACAAACTCCTTCCGGGAAAGAAAATGAGCGAAACTTTTTTTTTTTTTTTTTAACCTGTGATTGGCCGAGGACGCTCGGTATAAACACTCGATCAACCAATCAGGCAAGCGCTTACTCTGGACTGGACCCACCGACTCTGGGGGCGAATGACGTCTTTGAGAAAGCAGAGCCACGTGGCGTGTGTGTGTGTGTGTGTGTGTGTGTCGCACCTTGTAGTGGTGTTTGTTGTCCTGTCATCAAGGGCCTTCCCTGATGACGCGCCCGTATGTCACGCCTCCTGTCCGACTCGATTTCCTCTCCTCTCCAGCGAAGGGAAAAAAATATCACGAACATGAGAGAGGAAGTTATTTCCAGATCATGCTAATGATAAACTCAAGCCTTGACTTCTTACTTTCCACGTCTTATGTGTGTGTGTGTGTGTGTGTGTGTGTGAGAGAGAGAGAGAGAGAGAGAGAGAGAGAGAGAGAGAGAGAGAGAGAGAGAGAGAGAGAGAGAGAGAGAGAGGTCGCGGGCACCACTTACAAATGCGGAGTTATGGGGGTAAACAAACCCCCAGCTTCCCTCACACCCTCTATCTACTCCCCACGCGCTTAGTGTCATTGGAGTAGACGAAGCACACGGGTAGCAAGTCATAATCTTTGACCCCAGATCTATTTCATGGCGTTTCTTTCGCCTCCGTCCACGTGAAAAAAATCGCTAATCGATACGAAATTCCAGCAAAGGGCATATCGCGTGACGCCATGTGTTTCTTTACGTCTCCATCAGTGGCTTCGGCGTCGTGTCATGTTATTTGCGGCATCTGTACCTATGGCTGGTGTACTGATCTTTTACGTTCATGATCTCTGTTTCTTTGAGGAATCAGACTTCGGAATTCACAACTTATCCCACTGCTTTCTTGTCTACTTGTGTGGCACTTATCTATATCTATCTATCTATCTATCTATCTATATATATATATATATATATATATATATATATATATATATATATATATATATATATATATATATATATATCTTATTCAATCATTATACTTAGTCGCTGTCTCCCGCGTTAGCGAGGTAGCGCAAGGAAACAGACGAAAGAATGGCCCAACCCTCCCACATACACTTGCATATACATATATGCACACACACACACACACACACACACACACACATATACATACCTATACATTACAACGTATACATGCATATACATACACAGACATATAGACACATGTACATATTCATACTTGCTGCCTTCATCCATTTCCGTCGCCACCTCGCCACACGTGAAACAGCATCCCACCTCCCACCGTGCGCGCGCGCGAGGTAGCGCTAGGAAAAGACAAAGAGAGAGAGAGAGAGAGAGAGAGAGAGAGAGAGAGAGAGAGAGAGAGAGAGAGAGAAATCAAAATAGGGGTATATAAATAAATCACCAATGACACGCCCTTCCGGGAATTCCCCCGCATGCATCAAGGACACACCAGCACCAGACACCTGTACACACGTGTCAAATATTCCTTTTCCATTTCAACCTATCCTTTTCCCCTTGTCCCTCCTCCTCTTCCTTTCCTCTAACGAATCCATTCAAAAAAAAAAAAAAAGTCAAGACTTAAATCACTTATTTAGAAAACGTTCTGAGGCAAACAATGAAAAAAAAAATAACTGTACTTCAATTGAACGTTTATTCCAGACTTCCTACGTTTATTCCGGACTTTCTTTTATACATACCACCTCCTGGCTTTTTCTAATGGGAGTTAATGGGGAAGCTCCAGAGCAAAGTCATGTTGTAGCCTTCTAGAATGTCATTATCATATGGCTGTTGCCGAGAGAACTTTCATTTGATCGTCATTTCAGTTCCTGACGTGGAATCAAGAAGGGATCGAAGTGCTTTCGCGTCAGTGTGGCGGGAGGAGCTAAGGTGTTGGCGTGAAGCTTTTATCGTCTTCAGTGAGACTTTAGCTTTTGTTTTCGTAATAGTTTTTCCCTATTCTCATGTCAAAGACTCCGATCAGGAGCAGAAAATGTCCTCATGGTTGTTAGGCTTTATATGATATGATATATGATATATGATATGATATATATATATATATATATATATATATATATATATATATCCCTGGGGATAGGGGAGAAAGAATACTTCCCACGTATTCCCTGCGTGTCGTAGAAGGCGACTAAAAGGGAAGGGAGCGGGGGGCTGGAAATCCTCCCCTCTCATTTTTCTTTTTTTTTTTTTCCAAAGGAAGTAACGGAGAGGTGGGTCGGGTGAGAGTATTCCCTCAAAGGCCCAGTCCTCTGTTCTTGGCGCTACCTCGCTGTCGCGGGAAATGGCGAATAGTATGAAAGAAAAAAGAAAGATATATATATATATATATATATATATATATATATATATATATATATATATATATTGTAAGAGATCACAGTGGTGCGCGTGATCTAGTATATGCATATAACCACGAGGAAAAGGAAACACGATAAGTTCCCAAGTGCACTTTCGTGTAATGATCACATCGTCAGGGGAGATACAAGAACGAGATAGAAGGTAGAACAGTCAGTTGATATGTAAGGAAGAAGCGTAGCTAAGACGCCATTGGTAACGCTTGTTTACCAATGGCGTGTTAACCACGTCTCGTCCTTGTATATCAACTGACTGTTCTACGTCTTCTATATCATGCCTTTATCTCCCCTGACGATATGATCATTTCACGAAAGTGCACTTGGGAACTTATAGAGTTTCATTTTCCTCGTGATTATCAGCATATATATATATATATATATATATATATATATATATATATATATATATATATATATATATATATAAGCGACACGGAAGCAAAGAGGGAAGAGTAAAAATAAGTCAAGCGCGTAATAGGAAACAGAAAACCTGTTTGTAGAAAATGGGAAGGTCATATCTGTTATGGAAGAAGACATCAGGAGGTATAAACTTCCAAAGTTTAGCGGTGAAGGGAAGGAAAAAGACGTCACAATAAATCATATCTTACTATTCGGTAATATACCCAACCATGGAACATTGTGCATTTCGGGAATATCTCCTTATGAAAAGGTATATGAACATATACCTAACAGGGGATCAAACTACGTCACGAAATAAACCTCGGCTAACAGTTGTAGGAAAAAAATCAGTGGCACCGAACAGTGAGTCAAACTACGTCGCTACGGAACATACTGGGCTGAAGGCTGGTCGATACAGGTCAAATGTATAGGAATATGTGTCGCAATAGCCCGGGCGAACCAAAAGCAAAACAGGACTTACTAGATCGAAACACAAATGGCCGGAAGAACAGGTTCGGATCATTTCGTTCCAGAAACACCAGAACGTAAATAGTGTTATACGAAGGGAGAAGAATGGCATACTCTCAAGTATCTTCATTATATACGAAGGCAGTAGAATCCCATACTCTTAAGTACCTTCACTATCCAAATGATCGCAAAAAAATCATACGACAACTTTCATCGCAATGGAATCGTATCCAAAACATCTACAACTGAACCAACATCACCCAATCAACAGACCTTCACAATAACGAGATAAAAACCCAAAACAATCAGCATCTGCAGCAGCACAATTCAGAGAGAAAAAAAAAAATAGAGCAAAAATATAAGCACGACCATAACTTAACAAGTAGTGTTGAAGAATCATCTTGGCTCAGGGAATTAATGATTTATGACATAAATGCCTTCCATTCCTTGGCTCAGGGAATTAATGATTTATGATAGATAAAATGCCTTTCATTCCTTGTACAGTGAGAGAACATTTGCATGACTCCAGCAAGACAAGTTGGCTTTCCGAAATTGCACACACGAATCTAAAAAAAGAAAACGATGGTTATCACTGATATATATATATATATATATATATATATATATATATATATATATATATATATATATATTATCCCTGGGGATAGGGGAGAAAGAATTCTTCCCACGTATTCCCTGCGTGTCGTAGAGGGCGACTAAAAGGGGAGGGAGCGGGGGGGCTGGAAATCCTCCCCTCTTGTTTTTTTGTAATTTTCCAAAAGAAGGAACAGAGAAGGGGGCCAGGTGAGGATATTCCCTCAGAGGCCCAGTCCTCTGTTCTTAACGCTACCTTGCTAATGCGGGAAATGGCGAATAGTTTGAAAGAAAGAAGAATATATATATATATATATATATATATATATATATATATAATGTCGAGGCCAAAAATAATTCCTGCGATGTCTGAACGTTAGTGAAGACAAGCAGAGGGACACATGACGCGCCTAATCAACCCTTTGGTCAACTATCACGCCCGTGACGTCAGTCCCGATAACATCATTATTTCGCTCGACGACGCTCAGGTGATCGTGTCACCAGCTGGTCGCGTCACGCAGGTAGATTATTGGATACATCCACTGCACGAACGCGTCAGAAGCCCTCGGTGACGTCAAAGCTACCTTGACGTCAGCCGATCCAAAACAGCAGGGGAAAACATGTAATGGCGTATAGATAAAGATCTGAATGATAGCTACTTTGTGGACCTCCCCCACAAGACATCAGCATGCCACTGCACGAAGGCGTCAGGTCAGGCCCTAGTCGGCTCAACAAGGTTTGGCCTCAGGCCATGGCCAGGAAACACCGCTCTAGTTCAGAGAGAAATCGTTTCAGTCGCTCTGGGGTTTGGAGAAGGTATTTTTCCCAGTCCAAGGGGCGTTGACCTCGTCCCAAAGACGCTGCTTCGGTCCATCAAAAGTTCTTCTTCAAGTCCAGTGGTTATTGCCTCAATCCGGGAGACGTCTATCTAGTTCTGAAGGCGACTACACAACCTAATAGGTGTCGCTTTTGGGTTCAGCATACCTTCACACAATCCAACAGGCGTCGATTTAGTCTAAATGACATCATTCTAGTACACAAAGATGTCGATCTCGCCCAGAGAGGCGTTGTGGTGGTCGGAGTGGCTATTTTCAGCCAAGGGAACTTCACGAGGTGTGTCGGTGGCGTCCAGAAGGCATTTGGTTATTATTGTATCGCTCAAATACAAGAATTGTCTCTCGTACAAAAAAAAGAAAAAAAAAACAGAATGATTAGCTTCATTCTAAAGCGATTTGTCCCAGTTCCACAAGGCGTTATTCTACCCCCAGGAAACAGTCACTGCATTGCTGGAAGTCGCTGCAAAGGCAGAAAGCATCGCTCGAGTCCTAAAAGCATCATTCGAGTCCTGGAAGCATCGCTCGTGTTCAGTGAACGTCGTTTCAATCAAGCAGGCATTGCTCGAACTCATAAAGCACACCTTAGTCCAAGTGATCTTCTCTTGTCTTTATGAAACTCGGAACCAACCAGGAAAAGTTTTCTATTTCAGGGAAAGCACCATCCTAGTCCAGACACACTGCTCCGGTAGAGGGGACGTCACTGAAATCCAAGAGACGTCACACGAGTCCAGAAGACGTCACTCCAGTCCAGATGGATCAGTCTATCTTGTAGACTTCCCTTGCGGCTCAGAAGGCCAGGTCCTACCAGTCCAGAAGCAATCACTAGATTTCGCAAGTAAGCTTTTTCACCAATGTCCTTCCAACTCCCGAAAGGCGTCATCTGACTGTTGAAGGCATTCTCATTCCATTTGACGAAGCATCGCTCTATTGTAAAACGGATCTGGATCCCTCCAGTCTATACAGCATAGCCTCCAGAAGCCTAAACGTCGCTTCGCCTCGAGTAGTGTCTAATTACCCTGGCAGCGTCGCCCCACCTCAGGAAAGAGGTCCCTTTAACCACTCGGGGTCTGGAAACGTCACTTTACGGTTGCAGACGCCATTCTCCACCTCCAGATTTCGGTTTAGCCGTGAGGCGACACTCTAGCCCTGAAGCGTCCTTCTAGCCTTAAGAGAATCTCTCAATTCTTAGAGGTACTTTTGTTACCCTTAACTTTTAAAGGCACTTCATCACTGACAGACCCGAAAGGCGTTTGCCAGCGCAGGAAGCGGCTTTCTACCCCTAAAATCTGGTTTCTAACTCTGGAAACTCTTTAGAGATGGTTTTTCAGACCTGTAGGTAGCTTTCCTGCCTTTAGGGATACTTTACAGCCATAATGTCGGCTCTCTAGCCCCAGAAGTGGTTTTCCAGTTCCGGAAGTGACTTTCCATCCCTGGAAGCGGCTTTTCGTGAGTTCAGGCAACTTGCTAATCTTAAAGGCGGATTTCTAGCCCTGGAGGCATCTTTTTGACCCTGAAGGCAGCATTCCATCCCTGAAGGCGACCTTCCAGTCCCCAGTAGGACTTTCCAGCCCTGGAGACGAGTTTTTAGCCACAGAGGTATGTTACCAGTCACAGATCTGGTGCTTCTGTTTAACCAGCCATGAATGTTGGGCCCAAGACAACAACAATGACTAGGCCTATTTTCTGTGACGTGGTGTCGTGTTATCTGGCATTTCGCTGAAGACACGGCTGCCACACAGAGTTCGGTTGTTGGACTTACTTGTCATAACCCCACCGTGCAGTCCTACTCTCCCCAACCCCTAAAGAGTGCGTTAGCCCAAACAAATGCCCCCCTCCTCCTTCAACCTCCTGCATAACTCCCTGTCTTTAAAGCTAGTCCATGATGTGTGACGACGAGACTAGACAGGGACGCTAAGGACGTGACGAAGAAGCTGTCAGTGACAGGGAGGCTATTACAGTGGAGTGGGGGGAACGGGGCGAGAAAGGATATCGTCGGTGACAGGATATCTGCTTCAGTGATGTGGGAAGGCTACGGTAATAAAAGCAAGGCTACTACAACGACGCAAGGGCTACGGGCTAAGGTTGTGGTAATAACAGGAAGGTTACCTCAGTGACGGACACACGACGGTAGTGACGGCAAGGCTACCTCAGTAACGTGAAGGCTGTTATAGTGACGGAGAGATGGGGGTTGTGACAGTGAATGGATGGCTTCGTCAGTGAAAAGGTCCGACAGTGACAGGACACCACTGCATGGAAGGGATGCTCACGGCACTGAGATAATGTGATGGAATGACGACGACAGTGAAAGAAAGGTTGTATGTCATTGACGCTGAAGACAACGGGAAGAATTGAAGCGCTAAGACGCTTACGGGGAAATCACAGAAATGATGGAGGCGCTCTGACAGTGACAGGATGATTGCGGCAGTGACGGGCAGAGTTACACCAGTGACACGGAAGCACCGGCAGTGCCAAAAATGTTACGGGAGTGATGGAGAAGCATAGCGAATGAAAAAACCGGGAAGAGAATAATAGAGGACAAAGCTACTTATTGGGTTTAGAAGGTAAGAAAGACAGTGGCTGGAGACTTCTTTTGCTGGGGAAATCATACGCAAGAGAATATACTGAGAGGTTATACTTTCGGCGTAGACCTCGATATTTCTAAAGCATTTGAGAGAGTGTGGCGAAAGTCATGCCTTTCTGAACTCCTTTTTCTGCTTCTCTCTGTTCCCCGATGCATAGTTTCGTCTCTGGCTATTCTACCACAATATTCGTTGATGGAGCAACTTTCCCCTTGCATCACATCAACAATGGTGTTCCTAAAAGTTCTGTCTTATCGCCTACTCTCTTTCATCTCTCGATAAATGGTCTTTTTTCTTCTGCTTCTAACACTATTCACTCTTATGCTGATGATTCCATTTCACTTACTTCAGTTCATGGCCCCTCTCCTCCTCCTCCTAATACTTGTTCTCTTTCTCAAACTGAACATATTTCCTCTTAAGACCTACGCAGCATGCCAGTGTAGAGAAACGGTGACATGGTTAAATCTAAGATTTCTGAATCCCAATTTCTCTCTATATATCTATCTATGAGTCACTCGTTTCCATCTGTCCACCTTCAAAACACCACAATTCAAGATAGCAATACCATAAGACGTTTGGCATAGCCAAATCCTCCACTCTGTCCCGGACACGCCACATAATCAACAACTCAAATCTTGCTTATCCTAAGCTGTAGGGGTGTCGTATAGGCACCGTAACTATTCTTCTTGGAGAATTACTTGCAGATCTGGAGTGGCTCTTCCTCCACCTCTCTATGAACAAGAGTGCAATCAGAAGCCTTCCGTCCCATTAATTCTCCCGTCATCACCTCTCTTCAGCCATTTCCTTCTGTACACCGCGGTGCTCTCTCTCTCTCTCTCTCTCTCTCTCTCTCTCTCTCTCTCTCTCTCTCTCTCTCTCTCTCTCTCTCTCTCTCTCTCTCTCGCCACCCTTCTTGTGAGTCTTTTGTATACATTCCGACCCCTAAGGCTTGAATCTAAGGGGGCACGCACCTGGCTTATGCTTCCCAAAGTTTATATATATATATATATATATATATATATATATATATATATATATATATATATATATATATATATATATATACACTGCATACGAAACCTTTCAGAGTTACTTTTAACGCCTTGAGCACACGAAGGTACGATCCTTGAGCACGACGGTGCGGTTCTTGGGTATGATGGCGTGACCTTTGACCTAACGCTTACGGAAGTTATGGTTGTCGTGCACCACTGTCAGAGGAATGGGGGGGGGGGTAGTGTTGGAGGGATGCTGTTGGTGTTGGAGAACTGTGACAGTAGTGTTGGAGAAATGAGTTGGTATATATACATGTATATTGGTCGAGAATGAAAAGAACTGGATTGAATAAGACTTTCCGGAAGCAATGCTGGAGAAGGTATGTTGGAGATGCTGAGTTGCAGGAGCAGTGCTGGAGTTCTGTTGGAGATGCTGTGTTGGAAAATTAATATACAACATGTATGATTCTTTCAACCTCCAGGATGAACGAAGCATTGCAGAAATAATGTTAGAAATGTAATGTCATGTGACGTCAATATTGGGGCAGGACACTGGGAGATAGCTTTGGTGAGATACCATTAGTATTCTTGTACGGAGGGCGCGTTCGGAAAGCAGTGTTGGGGTGGTGTTGGAGATCTATTGGTGAGATAGTATGAAACATGTAGATTTGAGAAAAGAAATTCATATATATAATTACTGCTGGATAACTGTGTGTAAAGGGGCAGCGTTGCAGAATCAACGTTGAGAGTTCAACTTCCGTTGGCGAAGCAGTGTTGGTGATGCGGTGATGGAAGCAGTGTTGATGATGCGGTGATGGAAGCAATGTTGGTGATGCGGTGATGGAAGCAGTGTTGGTGATACGGTGATGGAAGCAGTGTTGGTGATGCGGTGATGGAAGCAATGTTGGTGATGCGATGATAGAAGCAGTGTTGGTGATGCGGTGATGGAAACAGTGTTGGTGATGCGGTGATGGAAACAGTGTTGGTGATGCGGTGATGGAAGCAGTGTTGGTGATGCGGTGATGGAAACAGTGTTGGTGATGCGGTGATGGAAGCAGTGTTGGTGATACGATGATGGAAGCAGTGTTGGTGATGCGGTGATGAAAGTCGAGGTAATGCAATGTCAGTGAAATTAGGATTGCTGATGGAGTGTTGGAGAGGTAACGTTGGAGATGAGTTGTTTTTAAAGGTTGTGTAAACGAATGATGATGGAGACGCACAGTTCTGGAGGTTCCGTGTTTCCAATACAGTGTTGAAGAAGCAATGCTGAAGGTGTGTTGGAGAGGTAAATCTACAAGCGCTGAAGTACCGATCTTACAGAACGTGCTGAGGGTGACATGAGGAACCGGTGGAGATGTTGTTGGAGATAATGTGCCAGAGAAGCTGTGAAAGTAGGTCACGATGGAAGTGTTGGAAGGAAGAGTAATCAGGGTGCAGTGCTGGTGAAGAAGGTTTAGGGTTTTGGAGTTACAGTGCTTGAGCCTCAGCATTGCTGAAGTGTTGGAGACTTTGTAGAGTGAGTTACTGCAGACTGTCAAGATATAGTTTTGGAGTAATAGTTTCCATTCAATGTTGGAGAAGCGTTGCAGATTTTTTGAGGAAATTTTCAATGAATGTTGCAAAAGTAGTTTGGGGATGAAGACTGAGCAGTATTTCAAAACAGTGTGTATGACGAAAACAAATTTTCCCATAAAAGTTCTGTGTCTAATGACCTTACGAGACATTATGTGGAAAAGCAGTGTTGGAGATCATTGCAGCCGTGTTGGAGATCACTGCAGCAGTGTTGGAGATCACTGCAGCAGTGTTGGGGATCACTGCAGCAGTGTTGAGGAGGAAACGTCCGAAAGTTCTTGTCGTAGTGGGCCTGTAGTGTTGTAGGGGTGGTGCACAAGAGGCTTAGGAAAGTAATACTGGGTATTGGAGAAGTAGTAGAAGTGTTGCGTAAGCACTGCTGTGGAAGCAATGCTGGAGAAATATCGTAGTAGTGATGGGAGGGAGTGTTGCGGGGGAGGAGTGATGAAGGAAGGCTTTCGTATGTAGCGCTGGAGGAATGCTTCTGGTGATGGACTTAATAGTAGTAGTAACAACAGTATTAGTATTACTAGCAGAAGTAGTAGTAGTAACAGCACTAGTAGTAGTAGTAGTAGTAATAGTAGCAGTGGTAGTAGCAGTAGTAGAAGTATTAGTAGTAGTAACAATAGGAATAGTAGTAGTAGTAGTAGTAGTAGTAGTAGTAGTAGTAGTAGTAGTAGTAGTAGCAATAGCAGTATTAGTAGTAGAAGCAATAGTAGTAGTAGTAACAATAGCAGTAGTAGTGGTGGTAGTAGTAGTAATAATAATAATAATAATAATAATAATAATAATAATAATAATAATAATAATAAAAATAATAATAATAATGATAATAATAATAATAATAATAATAATAATAATAGTAATGATAATAATAATAACGGCAATAATCGTTGAGAAAGTAGATGTAATTGTCTTGTGGAGACAGTGCTGCGGGTGGGGGAACTGTTCAAAGGAGAATGCAAAGGAGCTTCTGGCAGAAAATACAACTGTTGGAGGAGTGTTGTAGACTAAGGGGACTAGCTTTAAGGAACACTGTAAGAGAAGTGTTGGTGGAAAGCCTCAAAAGAAGAGTTAAAGGAGCAATGCTAAACATCTTTACGAAGTGCTTTTGGCCAAACTGTTCACTGGAAAACACGAAATAGCGACAGATGTAGCATTAGAATTCTTGAGAATTTAGCATTGTTGAAGTTACCAAGTCAATGATTGAGAGAGAATCTTATGGACGAAGCATTGGTGAGGCAGTTGTTGTGTTGATCCCGGAGCATAGGTGAGGCAAGTCTAGTGTTTAAGACAGAATATTGGTGAAAGTTCTGGTGTTGAGGACGGGGGTATTAATAAGGTGGTTTGTAGTGAGGACGAAGCATTGGAGAACCCTTCGAAGCGTTGAGGCTGCAGCATTGGTGAAGCAGTTCTAGTATTGAGGACAGGGCACAGATGAAGCATTCTAGTGATCAGACCAGAGCGTTAGTGAGGTAGTTCTAATGTATGAAGGCCGGGTGGCGGATGTACCACAGAAAGTGATAGACGAATTGTTGATGTAGAACCCAGAGATGGAAGATGCTGAGGGACTTCATGTTGTAGAGGTGGCGTTCCTGCAGGGTTTGTGTTGCAAAGCCCAGACATTGGGGTGCTGGAGGTCTTGTGTCGTAGAAATAGGGTGCCAGAGATCTAGTCTTGCTAGAGATTGGGGGGGATGCTAAAGCTCCTGTCTTGCAGGACTGGGGCACCTCAAGAGCTGCGTTACAAAGGTGAGGAGATGTTGGAAGTCTTGTGTTCCACAGGGCAGAGATGGGTCTGCTGGAACACTCGGTGTTGTCGAGGTGGCTGAGTTCCCAGGGTCTTACGCAGGTGCAGCCTAAGGGGTGGAAGAGTTCCGAGGGAAGTGTACGGCAGAACCCAGAGGGTGATGGAACAGTTGAGGGACGGGTGTTGCAGAGCCTCGAAGTGGAAGAGTGGACGGCTAGAAGAGGAGGGACGAGGCCGCTGGTGAAGGTGGGTAGCTGAGTAGGCACACAGGAAGGAGGGAGAGTGAAAGCGCGTGCGAGAGGATGATGGACGGAGGAGAGAAAGAAGAACAGGAGGGAGAGAGAGAGAGAGAGAGAGAGAGAGAGAGAGAGAGAGAGAGAGAGAGAGAGAGAGAGAGAGAGAGAGAACAATGGAACTGGCAGGGGTGGAACACGAGGTACAGCAGGGGGGCACAGCACTGCCACCGCCCTCTGCCTCACCACCCACCACACCACCACCCAACCTTTCCCCTCGCCCACCCCTCTCCTCCCCTCTACCCCTGACCCACTCACCCGTGTCCCCCTGCACACACACACACACACACACACACACACACACACACCAACCTCCCCTCCCCTCCCTCCCTCAACCTCCTTCCCTCCTCCCCCTCCGCAAGCAAGCCCAACCATTCTCCCCCCCCCCCTCCACAAGCCCTCCCCTCCCCTTACCCCTTTCCCTTCATCAACACCAAGGCCGGGCCGACCCTGGGAACCCAGACTGTGACGTCACTGAAACAAATGAATGGCGGGTGTGGACCTGCGATGACCTCGGAAGTTCCTAAAAATAGTAATGGCAAGCATCGCCCCCCCCCCTCCATCCCCTCCCCTCCCCTCCTCTCCCGTCCTTCCTGTACTAATCCCAGGACAGATGAGCCCACACCGTGTGTCCCCCCCTTCCTACCGTCGTAGGTCCTCCTGGGAACAACACAGACATGTACTAAACAGAGGGGCGCCGCCCCCTCCAGGCCCCGAAAATCTGAATGACCCCCAGGTCGTAACTACGCCACCAGCCCTCCCCTCCCTCCCTCCACATCTCCTCCCCTCCCTCCACATCTCCTCCCCTCCCTCCACATCTCCTCCCCTCCCTTTCCCTCCCCTCTCTTCACTCCCTTCCCCCCACCCGCCAACCACCCCACCCCACTCTCGCCCGCTCTGACCCACCCTACCCACCCCCTGCTGCGCCCACCCACCCCCCTCTCTCCTACCACAGCCCAACCCCCCCCCCAATCTGTCCCCCTCTCCCCTCTCCCCCTCCGAACCAAGGCCGAACGGGCCCTGGATCGAGATAGTGACGTCATTAACCCCCCCTCCTCCAACTATGTTCCTCCCCCTTCGCCGTCGTCCCCCCCCCACACTGACCCCCCACTCCCACATGGCCCCAGGGCCTCCCCTCCTATGACCCCGGAGCGGGGTGCCCCGCCCCCTTCCACCACCAGACTACCACAGATGGCAGGGTGGAGCATGCCGCCACCACCAGACTACCACAGATGGCAGGGTGGAGCATGCTGCCACCACCAGACTACCACAGATGGCAGGGTGGAGCTGCCACTACCACCAGACTACCACAGATGGCAGGGTGGAGCATGCCACTACCAGACTACCACAGATGGCAGGGTGGAGCATGCTGCCACCACCAGACTACCACAGATGGCAGGGTGGAGCATGCCACTACCAGACTACCACAGATGGCAGGGTGGAGCATGCTGCCACCACCAGACTACCACAGATGGCAGGGTAGAGCATGCTGCCACCACCAGACTACCACAGATGGCAGGGTGGAGCATGCTGCCACCACCAGACCACCACAGATGGCAGGGTGGAGCATGCTGCCACCATCACCAGACTACCACAGATGGCAGGGTGGAGCATGCCGCCACCACCAGACTACCACAGATGGCAGGGTGGAGCATGCTGCCACCACCAGACTACCACAGATGGCAGGGTGGAGCATGCTGCCACCACCAGACTACCACAGATGGCAGGGTGGAGCATGCTGCCACCACCAGACTACCACAGATGGCAGGGTGGAGCATGCTGCCACCACCAGACTACCACAGATGGCAGGGTGGAGCATGCTGCCACCACCAGACTACCACAGATGGCAGGGTGGAGCATGCTGCCACCACCAGACTACCACAGATGGCAGGGTGGAGCATGCTGCCACCACCAGACTACCACAGATGGCAGGGTGGAGCATGCTGCCACCACCAGACTACCACAGATGGCAGGGTGGAGCATGCTGCCACCACCAGACTACCACAGATGGCAGGGTGGAGCTGCCACTACCACCAGACTACCACAGATGGCAGGGTGGAGCATGCCACCACCAGACTACCACAGATGGCAGGGTGGAGCATGCTGCCACCACCAGACTACCACAGATGGCAGGGTGGAGCATGCTGCCACCACCAGACTACCACAGATGGCAGGGTGGAGCGTGCTGCTACCACCAGACTACCACAGATCTGCCGGCAGGGTGGAGCATGCTGCCACCACCAGACTACCACAGATGGCAGGGTGGAGCATGCTGCCACCACCAGACCACCACCGAGGACAGGGTGGGGCTGCCAACACCAAACTACCACATATGGCAGGGTGAAGCCACCACCACAGACGGCAGGGTGGGGCTGCCAACACCAAAAGATGGCAGGGTGGAGCCACGCCACAGATGGCAGGGTGGAGCTGCCAACACCAGAGGGGAGGTTGGTTCCCCCACTACAAGAGGGGAGGTTGGTTCCCCCACTACAAGAGGGGAAGTTGGTTCCCCCACTACAAGAGGGGAAGTTGGTTCCCCCACTACAAGAGGGGAGGTTGGTTCCCCCACTACAAGAGGGGAGGTTGGTTCCCCCACTACAAGAGGGGAATTTGGTTCCCCCACTACAAGAGGGGAAGTTGGTTCCCCAACTACAAGAGGGGAGGTTGGTTCCCCCATTACAAGAGGGGAAGTTGGTTCCCCACTACAAGAGGGGAGGTTGGTTCCCCCACTACAAGAGGGGAGGTTGGTTCCCCCACTACAAGAGGGGAGGTTGGTTCCCCAACTACAAGAGGGGAGGTTGGTTCCCCCACTACAAGAGGGGAGTTTGGTTCCCCCACTACAAGAGGGGAAGTTGGTTCCCCCACGACATGAGGGGAGGATGGTTCCCCCACTACAAGAGAGGAGGTTGGTTCCTCCACTACAAGAGGGTAAGTTGGTTCCCCCACGACATGAGGGGAGGATGGTTCCCCCACTACAAGAGGGGAGGTTGGGTCCCCCACTACAAGAGGGCAAGATGGTTCTCCACCATTACATTAAGGGTGACGCATATCCAGAACATGAGGGGAAGTTGGTCTCCCTCAACCCACTTCATGAGGGAAGGTGGGAGACTCCTCGACCTAAGGGGACATTTGTGTCTCCCAGTACATGAGGGCACATGAGGGGACATTGGTGCCTCTCTGTACATGAGGGGACATTGGTGCCTCTCTGTACATGAGGGGACATTGGTGCCTCTCTGTACATGAGGGGACATTGGTGCCTCTCTGTACATGAGGGAAATTGGTGCCTCTCTGTACATGAGGGAAATTGGTGCCTCTCTGTACATGAGGGAAATTGGTGCCTCTCTGTACATGAGGGGACATTGGTGCCTCTCTGTACATGAGGGAAATTGGTGCCTCTCTGTACATGAGGGGACATTGGTGCCTCTCTGTACATGAGGGGACATTGGTGCCTCTCTGTACATGAGGGGACATTGGTGCCTCTCTGTACATGAGGGAAATTGGTGCCTCTCTGTACATGAGGGGACATTGGTGCCTCTCTGTACATGAGGGGACATTGGTGCCTCTCTGTACATGAGGGGACAATGGTGCCTCTCTGTACATGAGGGAAATTGGTGCCTCTCTGTACATGAGGGGACAATGGTGCCTCTCTGTACATGAGGGGACATTGGTGCCTCTCTGTACATGAGGGGACATTGGTGCCTCTCTGTACATGAGGGGACATTGGTGCCTCTCTGTACATGAGGGGACACTGGTGCCTCTCTGTACATGAGGGGACATTGGTGCCTCTCTGTACATGAGGGGAGATTTGGTGCTTCCCACTGCATGAGAGGGTTATTCCCTCATTACCTGAGGGGAGGTTTTTTCCCCAATACATGAGGACAGGAGTACGAGGGGAGAGGTTCGTGCCACAATACAGTAGGAGAGGCTGGTTTCTCCCACGACATCAAGGAAGGCTGGCGCCCTTCACGAACTGAGGGGAGGCTGGCGCCCCCAACCACGAGGGGAGGTTGGCGCCCCCAACCACGAGGGGAGGTTGGCGCCCCAAACCACGAGGGGAGGTTGGCGCCCCAAACCACGAGGGGAGGTTGGCGCCCCAACCATGAGGGGAGGTTGGCGCCCCCAACCACGAGGGGAGGTTGGCGCCCCCAACCACGAGGGGAGGTTGGCGCCCCCAACCACGAGGGGAGGTTGGCGCCCCCAACCACGAGGGGAGGTTAGCGCCCCCAACCACGAGGGGAGGTCTGTACTTCCCTCGACACGAGGTTGGCAGCCCCACCACATGAGGGGAGGTTGGCAACCCACCACATGAGGGGAGGTTGGCAACCCCACTATATGAGGGGAAACTGTTACCCCCTCCCCCCCCTTACCCGTAACATGAGGGGTAAGTCAGCTGGAACCCCACCCAAATGGAGAGGGGAGAGAGAGAGAGTCTCAATAACCTGCGTCATCATCATCTTTCTTTCTTCTACTTTCATTCCTTCTTTCTTTCCTTCTTTCATTCCTTCTTTCATTCCTTCTTTCATTCCTTCTTTCTTTCCTTCTTTCATTCCTTCTTTCTTTCCTTCTTTCATTCCTTCTTTCATTCCTTCTTTCATTCCTTCTTTCTTTCCTTCTTTCTTTCCTTCTTTCATTCCTTCTTTCTTTCCTTCTTTCATTCCTTCTTTCATTCCTTCTTTCTTTCCTTCTTTCATTCCTTCTTTCATTCCTTCTTTCTTTCCTTCTTTCATTCCTTCTTTCATTCCTTCTTTCTTTCCTTCTTTCATTCCTTCTTTCATTCCTTCTTTCTTTCCTTCTTTCATTCCTTCTTTCATTCCTTCTTTCTTTCCTTCTTTCATTCCTTCTTTCATTCCTTCTTTCATTCCTTCTTTCATTCCTTCTTTCTTTCCTTCTTTCATTCCTTCTTTCTTTCCTTCTTTCATTCCTTCTTTCTTTCCTTCTTTCTTTCCTTCTTTCATTCCTTCTTTCATTCCTTCTTTCTTTCCTTCTTTCATTCCTTCTTTCATTCCTTCTTTCTTTCCTTCTTTCATTCATTCTTTCATTCCTTCTTTCATTCCTTCTTTCATTCCTTCTTTCTTTCCTTCTCTACATTCCGCCCCCAGGTCTTCCATCGCACCCATGATCAACCTGGCCATGGACATATTACATAATCACACTGGTTACCATTGTTAACGAATGGCACCGTTGGGTGATTACCTTAAAATGGAACCATCGTTAAAATGGAACTATCGTTACTAGGACTCTACAACCACCATGAATCATGAATATAAATCACTACCATGAGCACCATAACCATGTCCGACTGAGCCACGACCATCACAACCACCATGGCGCCACAGATACCATTATGAACCACTGCCATACACACTACTACTACTACTACCACTACTACTACTACTACTACTACTACTAAAACTACTACCACTACTACCACTACTACTACTACTACTACTTCTACCACTACTACTACTACTACTACTACTACTACCACTACTACTACTACTACTACTACTAAAACTACTACCACTACTACCACTACTACTACTACTACTACTTCTACCACTACTACTACTACTACTACTACTACTACCACTACTACTACCACTACTACTACTACCACTACTACTACTACTACTACTACTACTACTACTACTACCACTACTACCACTACTACTACTACTACTACTACCACACATCACCACCATTATCATAAACTCCCCTGTCGAGCCACTACCACCATACCCACCCAACAACACCACCATAATCACAGCTAACCATTGATCTTAACCATAGCTAACCATCCTTAACCACAAGTACCATTCTTTAACCACAACTTTCATACGCCTTCATTACAACGATTGCCAGAGGGTGCGCCCTGCACTAACTCCGTGGTGGCGAAAAACCCTTAACATTTCACTATGCCAGGAGCCATCTTGCAAAGGTCAGACACACACACACACACACACACACACACACACACACACACACACACACACACACACACACACACACTGGCCTCAATGGCATAGTTATTAGCATCCCTGACCATGAGTTAGCAACTGCCCGCCCAGGGTCGGGCACTGCATTAATTCCAATTCTCGGGCCCGACAGTCGGCCCACACCCAACCCAGGTGTTTATCTTCCCTTCCGGGGCTGGTCGATAAATGGGTACCTGGCCTAGGCTGATGTGTGTGTGTGTGTATGTGTGTGTGTGTGTGTGTGTGTGTGTATGTGTGTGTGTGTGTGTGTGTGTATGTACACACAGGAGTAAAGACATGGTACATATATACAAGGTCAAGAGATGGGGCAACACAAGTGTAAAACTCTCCCCGTAACATACAGATAGTAATCACAATAGTAATGACATACACACAC
The DNA here is from genome assembly GCF_036320965.1 of Panulirus ornatus. Classification (NCBI taxonomy): domain Eukaryota; kingdom Metazoa; phylum Arthropoda; class Malacostraca; order Decapoda; family Palinuridae; genus Panulirus; species Panulirus ornatus. The sequence goes on along the minus strand of NC_092261.1, from coordinate 15,017,508 downwards.
ACACACACATACCTCTCTCTCTCTCTCTCTCTCTCTCTCTCTCTCTCTCTCTCTCTCTCTCTCTCTCTCTCTCTCTCTCTCTCACTCCGTGACCTTTGACCTTTACTGCGTCAATGGAGTCACGTCATATATTATTTACGGCAGTGTGACGTGTGGCCAGCGTGTGATGAAGGTGCTGTGACGCGTGAGGGCTATTTGGTGACGCGATGTGACGCGTGAGGGGGGGCTAGATGCTTGGTGACGCGATGTGAGGCGTGAGGGGGGCTAGATGCTTGGTGACGCGATGTGACACGTGAGGGGGGCTAGATGCTTGGTGACGCGATGTGACGCGTGAGGGGGGCTAGATGCTTGGTGACGCGATGTGACACGTGAGGGGGGCTAGATGCTTGGTGACGCGATGTGACGCGTGAGGGGGGCTAGATGCTTGGTGACGCGATGTGACACGTGAGGGGGGCTAGATGCTTGGTGACGCGATGTGACGCGTGAGGGGGGCTAGATGCTTGGTGACGCGATGTGACGCGTTATGATTACTTGGAGTGCATGTGACGCTCTTTGTTCCCTGAGAAGGGAGAGTAAGACGGCACTTTGTGACGTATTTCAAAGCCTGTGACGGCCCATCAAGCGTCGGTAACGTCGTGACGGGTTGTGTGATGCGTCATGGCATACTGTGACGTACGTCCGTCGACGTCGGCCTGAGACGAAGGTGGGTTGGGAGTATGGGAGTAGGAGTAGGGTAGAGGGGGTGGGGATGGTACGACGTCGGTACGTTGCTGACGCGTTGTAACGGGTAACGGACCCCGTAGCATCGCGTTGGGATGCGGATCGTGACGTACCGTGACGCCACGGTGCGTCGCGAACGTGGCGCGACGTCACAAGGAACCGGAGAAAAAAGGGGGGCGATGACGCGTGACGCGCTGGGATGGAGCGCGACACGTCACTATGATCGGGGGATCGTGGTGGAGGAAGCGCGCATCCGTTACTGGTGGAGTGGTGGAGACGAAACTTACAACCAGAGATAAGAAGACTTCGACTGCCCTCTGTCCACTTCGACTGCCCTCTGTCCAGTGGGATATATGGTAGCGAGAGGAAAAGACATAAGACATACGGTGAGGAGGAACGGGTCATCTTGACAAGCAACAGTCTCAAGTGTCTGGAAATACTGGATGATGTTGATGATGATGATGATGATGGACTCCCGTGGTGTAGTGGTTAGCGTTCCCGAGCCTGTGATGTATTCACGGGCCGGCCGCCCTCCCAGGGTCGAGTGTATGGGTTCGAATCCTAGATGCAGGAGCTGGTTCATAGTTCATCCAGCTGTTCACCCTCCCCTACTGGGCTGATCGATAGAATGGATGCCTGGCGCAGGCTAGGGTGTGTGTGTGTGTGTGTATAGGAGTAAAGACAAGGTACACACACATATATATATAATACTAAGAAGACGGGACAACACGAGTGCAAAGCTTTCTCCCCAAGACACACCTACAGTAATCACACGCGCGCTCTACAGGCGAGAGGACAAGGGCCTGAATTCGTTAGCTGCATTTTCATATTAGTCAAGTCCCATTTAACAAGAATCCAGAGCTGAGGTGTTTGTACCTTCGGCACAAGTCACGGGAAGACATTTTGACGTTGCGCCCTTTGGTGTAGGTTCGAACCCGTGACCTCAAGTATTCAGCTCGGTTTAAGGGCTCCACGAGGAACATACGACCTTGATGTGCGAAGTGCTACCGCTCCGGAGGGAGCGTTCGTGCTACTTGGTCGTCCTCAATATTCCTGCAAACACCGACCTCAACAGAATCCCCCAGAGATGTTTATCGTTCATCTTTTGTAAGGCATTCACGGGACGCCTTGCACAGAGACACTCCACCTACGCACAACCCACTCACACACACACACATCCAGTGCAATATTGCCATCACCTTTCAATAACGCAGTCTTATAGAAGGACGGCACCAAGAACTAGGCTATGAGACTTTACTACTTAACACCAATGTAGCATCCTTCCCGTTGACTCTCGCCCACTAGATCACTTTCAAAATGCATCACGTTCTTCTGTTAAAGACGAGAATGTCATTTGTTATCTTCCTTTCTTTTTTTTCGACAATGAACATGAACCGTAGTATTTTGACTACTGTTGATCTACTACACCGGGAGTGATGACATGCAAACAGTACATGAGAAAGTCGAAGATCCTGGGAGAGCAAGTCTTCCCGAACAGTCATGTGGAACGATGTCAACCAGCTCAACACATAGGCTTCCCACACATCAGGACCTCCACGTCGTCCCCTCATTACAGCTTCACGCACACGTGAGATCTTCACAGACATGAGCTAAATACAAAAAGCACACGTACATACATACATACATACGTATATTTACAAGGTTAAAAGACGGGACAACATGAGCGTAAAGCTCTCTTCCCATAACATGCAAATGGTAATCTAATTTTCACACCACACGGGGCTAAAAACATGGTACACACACACACACACACACACACACACACACACACACACATGTATGTATATATATATATATATATATATATATATATATATATATATATATATATATATATATATATATATATATAGCGTTAAAGAGAAGAGGCAACACGAGTGTAAAACCCTTTCCAAATATTGCAAAAATAGAATTCACACAAGCGAATACTTTTACACACACACACAGGCAGTTTTATTGTAGAATAAACGGTAACCCTTGATTTTTTTCCTTTTCTTAAGACCCTATGAAGGCATTGGACACTAACCTCCAGAGAACTTCTCAATAGAACAGAATCTTTTGATTAATATAAGTCTCGTACAGTGAACCGCAAATGGTCTCAATGGAGAGACAAGAAAACAGGTGAGATATCAAGGCGGCTTTTTCTCAACCGCGGGTAAAGTAACCAGTGGTGTTCCACAAGGCTTGGTTCTAAGCCCTCTGATTTTTCTTAACCTATACCTATATATATATATATATATATATATATATATATATATATATATATACAGTATGTAATGGTGGGATTATATCCAAATACGTCTGCGAATATTGTTAAGCTTAAGAATTAAATAGACTCGTGAATGGACCACACTGAAAGGAGAGCTGGACGCGTTCTAGCACAAGACAGATTGTATGGCTATTGATATTCAACCCAACTTGGTACAGAAGGATCAAAGTGGATACTTCATCAAGACCCAGGACACGCTGCGATCACCATCTTCCCAAGGTTGCAAGTTCGGAGAACCCATCTATGAGCCGTCAAGGCAAAGGAGTGGTAGTAGTACCTGGGCGATCAATAGACTACCGTGTGAACAAGACGATGGGAGGCAGGGAGGCCCACATCAGAATCGCATTTGAAGTCCAGGAATAATGCGCTTATAAAAGCTACGTGGGCGAAACACGTCGGTGCCATGCTTGACGAATGCACCACTTGTGGAACCCTAAGGAGAGAGAGAGAGAGAGAGAGAGAGAGAGAGAGAGAGAGAGAGAGAGAGAGAGAGAGAGAGAGAGAGAGAGAGAAGATTATGAGTGGACACTGGGAATCTGAGCCACAGCAACTCGAGCACTTCCCCATATCGGGAGTGGGGTCAAGGAGGAGCAAAGTGCGAACTCCCAAGCTCCTTGAAGTCTTTGAAACAGCGGCAAGAACTGTTCAGGTAAACGATGAGAAAAGAAACGCGACACACACACACACACTCACACACACACACACACACACACACACACACACACACACACACACACGAGTTCTGATCAGACATTTCTAAGACTTGAGCACAAAGAAGATTTTCACATGCAGTCACCTTCAGAGTAATGTCCCTCTGATGGCATGCAAGTATTCCAATGTTTCTGCCAAGTTTCAGAAGCCACGCTGGAAGCCGTCAGCTGTGAATTGATCGAGTTCCTCTCCCACATTATCATGGATGGCTGGCATGTCGTCAAATCCTCTACCCTTTTCACCTTCATTTGATCGAATTCGTCTCCCACATTATCATGGATGGTTGGCATGTCGTCAGATCCTCTATCCTTTTCACCTTCATTTCCATTTTCGCGAACAGAAGAAGAGGGGAAAAAAAATTACGTTGGGGACGAGGTCAGGTGAATACGGAGGGTGTGGTATAACGGGGATGTCTTTTTTTAGCCAAAAATTCATGAATGGAGACAGCAGGGTGTGTATGTGTGTGTGTGTGTGTGTGTGTGTGTGTGTGTGTGTGTGTGTGTGTGTGTGTGTGTGTGAGGGAGGGGGCTGTCATGGTGCATAGGCCATTGATCATTTTTAAACAGCTAGTGACGTTTTCTCCTAATTTTATCCCTCAGTCGAATCAGAACCTCTTCATAAATGGATTGGTTTATCTCCTACATTTTCACATTAGCTGCCTCCATAGCGCTATTTGTAATACACAAAGTCTTAGAACTTTTCGATCACACCTCAAGTCTTCGTATACACACACACACACACACACACACACACACACACACACACATACTTTTTATTATCATTATTGTTATCATCATTATTATTATCATCATTATTATTACTATTATTATTATTATACTTTTTGGCTGTCTCCCGCATTAGCGAGGTAGCGCAAGGAAAAAGATGAAAGAATGGCCCAACCCACCCACATGCACATGTATTTACATAAACGCCCACGCACGACATTAACATACCTATACATTTCAACGTATACATATACATATATACAGACATATGCATATATACACATATACATATTCATACATGCTGCCTTCATCCATTCTTGTTGCCACCCCGCCACACATGAAATGGCACCCACTCCCCGCGCGCGCGCGAGGTAGCGCAAGGAAAAGACAACAAAGCCCACATTCGTTCACACTCAGGTCCCTTACCACATCCAGGCCCCACAATACTTTCCATGGTTTACCCCTGACGCTTCACATGCCCTAGTTCAATCAACTGATAGCACGCCGACCCCGGTATACCATATCGTTCCAATTCACTCAATTCCTCGCACATCTTTCACCCTCCTGCATGTTTAGTCCCCGATCGTTCAAAATTTTTTCAATCCATACTTTCACCTCCAATTTGGTCTTCCACTTCTCCTCGTTCCCTCCACCTCTGACACATATATCCTCTTGGTCAATCTTTCCTCACTCATTCTCTCTATGTGACCAAACCATTTCAATCCACCCTCTTCTGCTGTCAACTACACTCTTTTTATTACCACACATCTCTCTTACCCTTTCATTACTTACTCGATCAAACCACCTCACACCACATGTTGTCCTCAAACATCTCATTTCCAGCACATCCACCCTCCTCCACACAACCCTATCTATAGCCCATGCCTCGCAACCATATAACATTGTTGGAACCACTATTCCTTCAAACGTACCCATTATTGCTCTCCGAGATAACGTTCTCGCCTTCCAAAAATTCCTCCCAGAACCTTCGCCCCCTTCCCCACCCTGTGACTCACTTCCGCTTCCATGTTTCCATCCGCTGCCAAATCCACTCCCAGACATCTAAGACACTTCACGTCCTCCGGTTTTTCACTATTCAAACATACCTCCCAATTGACTAGTCCCTACTGAACCTAATGACCTTGCTCTAATTGACATTTACTCTCAGCTTTCTTCTTTCACACAATTTACCAAACTCAGTCACCAACTTCTGCAGTTTCTCACCCGAATCAGCCATCAGCGGTGTATCACCAAGGAACAACAACTGACTTACTCCCCAAGCTCTCTCATCCACAACAGACTGCATACTTGCCCTTCTCTCCAAAACTCTTGTATTCACCTCCCTAACAACCCCATCCATAAACAAATTAAACAACCATGGAGACATCACGCATCCTTGCCGCAAACCGATATTCACTGGGAACCAATCACTTTCCTCTCTTCCCACTCGTATACATGCCTTGCATCCTCGATAAAAGCTTTTCACTGCTTCTAGCAACTTACCTCCCACTCCATATACTTTTAATACCTTCTACAAAGCATCTCTATCAACTTTATCATGTGCCTTCTCCAGATCCATAAATGCTACATACAAATCCATTTGTTTTTATAAGTATTTCTCACATACATTCTTCAAAGCAAACACCTGATCCACACATCCTCCACTACTTCTGAAACCACACTACTCTTCCCCAATCTGATACTCTGTACATGCCTTTACCCTCTCAGGCGATACCCTCCCATATAATTTCCCAGGAATACTCAACAAACTTATACCTCTGTAATCTGAACATTCACCTTTGTCCCCTTTGCCTTTGTACAATGGCACTATGCATTCATTTCACCAATCCTCAGGCACCTCACCATGAGTCATACATACATCAAATAACCTTATCAACCAGTCAACAATAAAGTCACCCCCTTTTTTAATAAATTCCACTGCAATATGATCCAAACCCGCCGCCTTGCCGGTTTTCATCATCCGCAAAGCTTTCACTACCTTTTCTCTGTTTACCAAATCATTCTCCCTGACCCTCTCACTTCGCACATACTTCGAACAAAACACCGTCTACCTGCCACTCTATCATCAAGCACATTCAACAAACCTTCAAAACACTCACTCCATCTCCCTCTCACTTCACTACTACTTGATATTACCTCCCCATTTGACCCCTTCACCGATGTTCCCATTTGTTCTTTTGTCTTACGCACTTTATTTACCTCCTTCCAAAACATCTTTTTATCATCCCAAAAATATAATGATACTCTCTCACCCCCAATTCTCATTCACCCTCTTTTTCACCTCTTGCACCTTTCTCTTGACTTCTTGCCTCTATCTTTTATACATCTCCCAGTCATTTGCACTATTTCCCTGCAAAAATCGTCCAAATGCCTCTCTCTTCTCTTTCACTAACAATCTTACTTCTTCATCCCACCACTCACTACCCTTTCTAATCTTCCCACCTCCCACCTTTCTCATGCCACAGGCATCTTTTGCGCAAGCCATCACTGCTTCCCTAAATACATCCTATTCCTCCCCCATTCCCCTTACGTCATTTGCTCTCACCTTTTTCCATTCTGCACTCAATTTCTCCTGGTACTTCCTCACACAAGTCTCCTTTCCAAGTTCATTTACTCTCACCACTCTCTTCACCCCAACATTCTCTCCTCTTTTCTGAAAACCTCTACTTATCTTCACCTTCGCCTCCACAAGATAATGATCAGACATCCCTCCAGTTGCCCCTCTCGGCACATTAACATCCAAAAGTCTCTTTTTCGCACGCCTATCAATTAACATGTAATGCAATACCGCTCTCCGGCCATCTCTCCTACTTACATACGTATGATTATGTATATCTCTCTTTTTAAACTAGGTTTTCCCAATCATAAGTCCTGTTTCAGCACACAAATCTACAAGCGCTTCACCATCCATTTACAACACTGAACACGCCATGTCCACCAATTATACCCTCAACTGCCACATTACTCACCTTTGCATTCAAATCACCCATCACTATAACTCGATCTCGTGCATCAAAACCACTAACACACTCATTCAGCTGCTTCCAAAACACTTGCCTCTCATTATCTTTCTTCTCATGACCAGGTGCACAGACACCAATAATCATCCATCTCTCTCTCCATCCACTTTCACTTTTTCAGTTTTACCCATATCAATCTAGAGTTTACTTTCTTACACTCTATCACACACTCTCACAATTTCTGCTTCAGGATGGATTTGTGTGTAGCATTTATGGATCTGGAGAAAGCATATGATGGAGTTGATAGAGATGCTCTGTGGAAGGTATTAAGAGTATATGGTGTGAGGGGGTAAGTTGCTAGAAGCAGTGAAAAGTTTTTATCGAGGATGCAAGGCATGTGTACAAGTCGGAAGAGAGGAAAGTGATTGGTTCCCAGTGAATGTCGGTGTGTGGCAGGGGTGTGTGATGTCTCCATGGCTGTTTAATTTGCTTATCGATGGGGTTGTTAAGAAGGTGAATGCAAGAGTTTTGGAGAGAGGGGCAAGTATGCAGTATGTTGTGGATGAAGAGGCTTGGGAAGTGAGTCAGTTGTTGTTCGCTGATGATACAGCGCTGGTGGCTGATTCGGGTGAGAAACTGCAAAGTTGGTGACTGAGTTTGCGAAATTGTGTGAAAGAAGAAAGCTGAGAGTAAATGTGAATAAGAGCAAGTTTATTTGGTTCAGAAGGGTTGAAAGACAAGTAAATTGGGAGGTAAGTTTGAATAAAGAAAAATTGGAGAAAGTGAAGTGTTTTAGATATCTGGGAGTGGATCTGGCAGCGGATGGATATATATATATATATATATGTATATATATATATATATATATATATATATATATATATATATATATATATATATATATATATATACATCATGATATACATTTAACTTCATATCTACCAAATTTCTCAAGAATTCTCCAAAGAGCTGAAAAGTAGGAAAATGCACAACACGATTTACAGACGTGAGAGAGAGAGAGAGAGAGAGAGAGAGAGAGAGAGAGAGAGAGAGAGAGAGAGAGAGAGAGAGAGAGAGAGAGAGATCTGATATCATCCCTCCGCCTTCTAGGTAAGACTTGATTATCAATAGGTTGATATCCGAATACGTGCGCTAGAGCCAGGCACTAACAAAGAGTCTCTCTCTCTCTCTCTCTCTCTCTCTCTCTCTCTCTCTCTCTCTCTCTCTCTCTCTCTCTCTCTCACACACACACACACACACACACACACACACACACACACGAAGGATGTGAAACGAGTAAGCAATGACCGCAAGTGTACATGTCCACATAATTCAATTGGTGCCTCACACTGCTTAGGGACGACAACAGATGTTCACCAATGAACCCTCGCGAATATTCAGAAATCGCAGCTGATCAGTGTTGTTCACAAACGCACACGGTAGTGCATCGGTAGTGAATCACAGACACAAGCAAATGTACACAGATGTTCAGGGGATGAACACAGACGAACACGAATGTACAGGGATGTTCAGGAGTGATCATAGACGAACACGAATGTACAGGGATGTTCAGGAGTGATCACAGACACACACGAATGTACAGGGATGTTCAGGAGTGATCAGAGACACACACGAATGTACACAAATGTTCAGGAGTGATCACAGACACACACGAATGTACACGGATATTCAGGGGATGAACACAGACGAACACGAATGTACACGGATGTTCAGGAGTGACCACAGACGAATACGAATGTCCACGGATGTTCAGAGACGACCAAAGACTAACACGAATGTACACGAACGTATAGGTGTGATCTACGAACGGTCAGGGATGTTCCGTTACCGGCACACATGCCATGGACAAACTCAAGTGTTCACGAATGATGAGTGAGAATTGTCAGCATTCGTGTCATCGAGAGGGACGACTGAGCTCCTCATGACCCCTTCCTCATGACTAAGGAGGAGGTCATGACTTTGTTCAGGAGATCCTCATAGATTCCCCGGGTACACATGAGATGTAAATAATCTTCCTAGAAGAAAAAAAAACACAACAAGAGTCAAGGAAAACGACGGAATTACTTACGTCACCCAGCCGAGATTTATAAGCGGACGACAAACTCCCAAAATGAAGCGGCAAGGGGAGGTAAGAGAAAAGCGTGACACGCACTCATACTCTCACGCTCATATTTCCAGACAGGAATTTCTTATACCTGTACATCGGCTGAGTTCCGATATAAACGTAAATTCTGAAAAACACCATTCACTCCCTTCTCCGTTTTCTTTTCCTTCTTCTTTCTCCTTCTTCTTCTTCTTCTTTTCACGGACACTTGCCCGATCGTAATCGACTGGTGTGTAGATAACACTACCAGAATAGCCTCGTCCTTCCTCCCCCTCCTTTTCTCTTCTCGAGAATGCGGTTCTCTCTCTCTCTCTCTCTCTCTCTCTCTCTCTCTCTCTCTCTCTCTCTTAGTTCTTAGACATCTTATCTCAGGTACATTGAACAAATCAGGCGATAAGATTAGAAAGGTTTTCTTGGAGGGATGGGGGGTGAAGGGGTAGTGAACCGGGAGGGAGGAAGGGAGGGAAGGGAAAGGGAGAGGGAAGGGGTGAGTGGAGGAAGGGGGGGAAGGGAACACCTTTGTAAAGAGCGTGGCTATATTTACATGTAATGCGTCACTGGCTCTTGTGTTTCTCTCTCGCTCCGTATATTCCTGGCAGTTCCAGATATTCTCTATAGCAAGGCGCGGCGAGGGGATCAACAGTGTGGGTGGAATATGGCGAGAGTACAGTCGATGTGTGTGTGTGTGTGTGTGTGTGTGTGTGTGTGTGTGTGTGTGTGTGTGTGGGTGGGTGGTTGGGTGGGTGGGTGAATATTTCTGTATCAAAGGGTGGGCCTTGTATACGTCTTTGGCCCCTTCTGTATACCTTCTGTATTCATTATGCCGTTTTCTAAACTTTATATATATATATATATATATATATATATATATATATATATATATATATATGAAATCAGTACAGGAAAATTAACACAGGAGGGGAGGGTCCACGCTCCTGCGCTTTTTAGTTGCCTTCAGCGACGCGCGGGAGAAACGTGGGCAGTATTCTTCCACCCCTGTCCCCAGGGATATATATAGATAGATAGATAGATATGCAGATAGACAGATAGATAGATAGATAGATAGATATAGATAGAGAGATAGATATATAGATAGAGATAGACAGATAGATAGACATGTAAAGAGATATTAAAGCTTGTTTATATGTAACTTAGCTTAAGATGGCAATACAGTGGAAACTGAGTGTTTACAGAAGTACGTGGAACATGTTTAGATAATGAGATGATTTATGTGTGTGTGTGTGTGTGTGTGTGTGTGTGTGTGTGTGTGTAGGTATCGTGTGTCTGTGATGTTTGTGCTTGCGATGTGTGTTTGTCAGGGATGGGGGGAGTCGATGAGTGGATGGGAGCTCCGTACCATTTAGGTAAACTGTACGGTAAATGAAGGGTAGGACACAGGTATTTTAAGGCAGAGTCCTCGTCAATTTGATGTACTGCTATCCACAGTGCGTCCATATAAACCTCCACACTTCTCAGTGTAACAGGAGAAGGGGCATGAATCTGTTCTTTCCCTCAGGTTAGAGAAGACTGATTAGTGATGCTTTGTATCTGTGCCAGTGAGCATGCTGAGACTAGGGGCTGCTCAACTTTTGTTTACGTCAGGTGAGACGGTACGGCCAACTGAAGCCCTGATAGGGGGCCATCCCATTAACTCACGACCTCGCACATCTCACAGTCAGGTTCAGACCACAACAGTGGATATTAACTCGTGGTATTCTGAGGAAAACCTAACCTATTACGTGTGGAGTCCGTGAAATATACACCTCGTATCAATGTTTCCTTTCTTTTAATGGTTCATTATTTGTACGTGTCTTCAAGACGTGGCAAAGAGACATCGTCTCGTGTGAACGAAGGTAAGCACGCGATAGTACGACCCTTGAGCACGATGTTGTGATCCTCAAGTCTGATGGAGAGACTTGGCGACAACCAACCCTGAAAGATACCGTAAACCACCAGGCCATCATACACAAGTAGTTTATGTTCAAGGGGTCGTAACGTCTTGCTCAAGGTTGAGGTCGTACGTCGTACTCAAGGGGTCGTACCGTTGTACTCAAGGGGTCGTACCGTTGAAATCACCGAGCAAATGCAGAAATGAGATAGAGTGTTTACTGCCGAGAGAGTGAGAAAAAAAAAATCACAGCCACAAGTCCTGTTTAACCCCTGAGTTTGCATGACGAATCATCATACAGTCCCCGTCGATGGTAACCAGTTACTGTGTTACACCTCATACAGTCTCTCCCAGATGACAAGGTACAGTGACAGTGTCTGAATGGCAGAACTAACTTCCCAGGCGTAGCAACTCCCGGCGGAACTTTCATAATTAAAAGTTCGATCCCTGGGACGATATGCCGTTTAGTGAAAAACCAGCGCGACCTCAAAGATCAGTAATTGTGACCAATACCTGTGGGTACGTTCCTTAATAGAAATGATTCAGGATATCATGATTACGTGATATATATATATATATATATATATATATATATATATATATATATATATATATATATATATATATATATATATTCTGTGGTTTATATAACATTATTCAACATGTAGTTTTTCAATACATGCGGCACACCATGTTTCACAGAGAATAATCCACCTCATCAGGTGTCAACAATTCATAAAGCTTTTCAAATCCCAACACCAACACAAAACTTCCGTCTCTTCTCTGCCATTCTAGACGATACACTGGCCTGGCCGTCCAAGAGAAAGTAGGGAGGGGGTGTGCCATGTTGTTATAAGGAGGGTTGTGTGAAGGGGTTTGACGTGGAAAACAAGATGAGTGTTCAACTAATTTTGTTATCGTTTTTGCGATAATTCTTTCATTATGACTTGGGCTAATAATAGGATGTGCTTTAAAGTTGCCTGGGGACCAAATGAAGTTCTTAGTATTAGCAATTAAGACAGATTCAATGACGTTACGAGTAGCGTAATCAGAAGAGGGGTACAATGTGACTGAGCTGGTAAGGTCTACATAGTGATCATTTTCATCATGACATTGTTTAGCCATCGCATTTTTGTGGTCATCCCTGCGTACTGAATGACGGTGCCAATAGCATCTCTCAGTTACAGTTTTGCCGATCGGGCCAATTCATGTACATCCTTTCATGCCTTACATCTGACGTCGTAAACACTGATTTCTTTTTTGATGATGATGATTTGGCCTGCTTCTAATTAAGGTCTTACCACTTCTGAAACTAAACTCCTCCTCCCCGATCTGCTTTTATGTACATGACTTCACCCTCTCAAGCAATACCATCCCACACAATTTTCCATGTATACTCAACAAACGTATGTCTCTATAGTTTGAATACTCACTTTTATTAATTTTGCTTTTATACAATTTCACTATACATGCATTCTGCCAATCCCCAGGCACATTACCATGATCCATACAAACAGTGAACATCCTCACCAACTAAACAAAAATAGATTCAAATGCAAAATCATCCATTTCCGACGCTTTGCTGGATTTCATCTTCCGCAAGGCTTTCACCACCTCTTCTCTCCACCATACCACTCTCCCTGACTCTTTCACTTCCCACAAAACCACGGATGAAACACCTTGTCTGCCACTCTACCATCATACACATTCAACAATTCTGCAAAACACTGCATACAAATTCCATCTGTTTCCTAAGTATTTCTTTCATACATTCTTCAAAGTAAATACTTGAGCCACACATTCTCTACAACTTTTGAAACCACACTGCTCCTCCTTAGTCTGATTTCTGTACATGCCTTTACCCTCTCAATCAATACCCTCCCATACAATTTTCCATGTATACTCAACAAACCTATACCTCTGCAGTTTGAATACTCATCCTTTTCCCTTTTGCCTTTATACAGTGGTACTATACATGCATTCCACTAATCCTCAGACACTTAACAATGATTTATACATACGATGTATATCCTTACCAACTAATCAACAAATTCACCCAGTTTCTTAATAAATTCAACTGCAATAACATCCACTTCCGCCACCTTGCCGGATTTCATCTTACGCAAGGCTTTCACCACCCCTTCTCTTTCCCAAACCACTCTACCTGACTCTTTCACTTCGCACTCCACCCCAACCAAAACATCCTATATTTGCCACTCTATCATCAAACACATTCAACAATTCTTCTAAACACCACTTACAAATCCATTTGTTTTTCCATTTCTCTCAGACATTCTTCAAAGGATACACATAATCTACACATTTTCTACCACTTCTGAAACCACACTGCTCCTCTCCGATCTGATTCTCTGTACATGCCTTCACCCTGTCCAACAATACCTTCCCATACAATTTTCCATGTAGACTCAACAAACCTATACCCCTGTAGTTTGAGCACTCAACTTATCCATTTTGCCTTTGTACAGTTGCACAATACATGCATTCCGCCAATCCTCAGGCATTTCACCATGATCCATACATACCAATTATTCAGAAAGACATTCAATCACCTTCTTGATGAATTCATCTGCAATATCATCCACTCCCATTGACTTCCCGGATTTCATCTGCAAGGCTTTCACCACCTTTTCTCTCTTCACCAACCCACTCTCCATGACTCTCTCACATCGCACACCAAAAAACCAAAACAACTTATAGCTGCCACTCTATCGTCAAACACATTCAACAATTCTTCAAAATAGCACATACAAATCTCATAAACAGTCTTCAAATAAAACACCTGATCCACACATTCTCTACCACTTCTGAAACCACAATGCTCCTCCCCAATGTGATATCTGTACATGCCTTCACCCTCTCAATCAATACCCTCCCATACAATCTCCCAGGTACACTTAACAAACTTATGCCTCTGTAGTTTAAATACTCACCTGTATCAATTTTTCTTTTCTACAATGGCACCATACATGCTTTTCGCCAATCCTCAGGCACTTCACCATGATCCATGCATACACAGAATATCCTTACCAACGAATCAAAAAAAGAGTCACACCGTTTCTTAATAGATTCAACAGCAATACCATCCACTACTACATCCTTCACGGATTTCATCCTCCGCAAGGCTTTCATCACCTTTTTTCTTCACAAAACCACTCTCTCTTACTCTCTCACATGGCACATCACCCCCAACCAAAACACCCTATATCTACCACACTATCATCAAACACATTCAACAATTCTTCAAAATAACACATACAAATTCACCTGATTTTCTAAGTATTTCTCAAATATATATTCTAAAGAAAATATATGATCCACACTGTCTAAACCACTTCTTAAACCACACTGCCCCTCCCCAGTCTGATCTCTGTGCATGCCTTCACCTTCTCAATCAATACCCTCCCATAGAATTTTACAGGTATACTCAACAAATATACGATTTTGTAGTTTGAACACTAACCTTTATCAATTCAGCCTTTGTACAATGACAATATACATGCATTCCACCATTCCTGAGGGACTTCCCTATGATCTATACATACAATGAATGTCCATACAATTTAATCAACATAGTCATCAGTTCTCTTCATAAATTCAACTGCAATACCATCCACTCTCGCCGCCTTTCCGGATTTCATCTTCCGCAAGGCTTTTACAACCTCTTGTCTTCACTAAACCACTCTCCCTAACTCTCACTTCGCATACCCCCACGACCAAAAAAAAAAAACAATATCTGCCACTGTATCATCAAAACATACAACAATTCTTCAAAACACCACATACAAATCCATCTGATTTCCTAAGTATTTTTCTCATACATGCTTCAAAGTAAACACCTAATCCACACATTCTCCACCACTTCTGAAACCACTTTGCTCCTCCCCAATGAGACCTCTGTACATGCCTCCACTGTCTCAGTCAATACCCTCCCATACAATTTTCCAGGTATACTCAACAAACCTATGAAACACTCACCTTTATCAATTTTCCCTTTATACAATTGGCCAATATGCATTCCGCCAATGCTCAGGAACTTCACCATCATCCGTACATATATTGAATATCCTTACCAACTACTCAAAAAGACATTCACCAGCTTTCTTAATAAATTTAACTGCAATACCATCCACTCCCGTCGACTTCCCGGATTCCATCTTACGCAAAGCTTTCACCACCTTTACTCTCTCCTCACCAAACCACTCTCCATGACTCTCTCACATAGCACACCACCCCGACCAAAACACCGTATATATGCCACTCTATCGTAAAACACATTCAACAATCCTTCAAAATACCACATACAAATTCATCTGTTTTTCTAAGCATTTTTCATATACATTCTTCAAAGAAAACACCTGATACACACATTCTCTACCACTTCTGAAACCACACTCCTCTTCCCCAATCTGATTTATGTACATGAGTTCGCCCTCTCAGTCAATACCCTTCCAAACAATCTTACAGGTATACTCAGCAGATATGTTTCTGTGGGTTGAATACTCACCTTTATCAATTTTTCTTTCATGCAGTGGCACTACACATGCTTTTCGCCAATCCTCAGGCACTTCATCAAGATCCATACATACTTTCAATATCCGTACCAACTAATCAAAAAAAGAGTCACCCCTTTTTCTTAAAAAATCAACAGCAACACCGTTTACTCCTACCACCTTAACTGATTTCATCTTCCGCAAGGCTTTCCCCTCTTCTTTTCTTCACCAAACCACTCTCCCTGACTCTCTCACATAGCACTCCACCCCAACCAAAATACACTATATCCACCACTTTGTCATCAAACACATTCAACAATTCTTCAGAACAACACATACAAATCCATCTGATTTTCTAAGTATTTCTCAGATATATTCTTCGAAGGAAATACATGATCCACACATTCTCTACCACTTCTGAAACCACACTGCTGCTTCCCAGTCTGATCTCCGTACATGCCTTCGCCTTCTCAATCAATACCCTCGCTTACAATTTTACAGGTATACTCAACAGATATATGACTTGAACATTCACCTTTATCAATTTTGCCTTTGTAGAATGCATTCCGCCAATCCTCAGGCACATCATCATGATCCATACATACACTGAATGTCCTTACCAACTACCTAATCGTCGACATAGTCATCAATTTTCTTGATAAATTCAAATGCAATACTATCAACTCTCGCCGTCTTGCCGGATTTCATCTTCCGCAAGGCTTTTACAACCTCTCCTCTTCACTAAACAACTCTCCCCGACTCTTTCACTTCGCACGACACCACGACCAAAAAAACAATATCTGCCACTCTATCATCAAAAACATTCATCAATTCTTCAAAACACCACATACAAATTCATCTGTTTTGCTAAGTATTTCTTCCATACATTCTTCAAAGTAAACACCTGATCCACACATTCTATACCACTTCTGAAATCACGGACAACACCCCCCCACCCCCGATGTGATTCTCTATACAAGACTTTACACTCAATCAATACCCTACCATACAATTTTCCAGGAATACTCGACAAATTTATGACTCTGTAGTTTCAACACACATTTATCCATTTAGCCTTTGTACAATGACACTATACATAAATACTGCCAATCCTCAGGCACTTCAGCAAGATCCATACATACACTAAATATGATTACCAACGAATCAACAACACAGACACCCACTTTCTCAACAAATTGACATGCAGTACCATCCGCTCCCATCAACTTGCCGGATTCCACCAACCGCAAGGCTTTCACCACCTTTTCTCTCTTCACCAAACAGCTCTCCCAGACTCCCTCGCACCGCAAACCGCACAAACCAAAACACCTTATATCTGCCACTCTATCGTGAAACACATTCAACAATACTTCACTCTCAATGACTCTCTCACATCGCACACGACCACAACCAAAACACCTTATATCTGCCACTCTTTCGTGACATACATTGAACAATCCTTTAAAATACCACATGCAGATCCATCTGTTATTCCAAGTATTTCTTACAAATATTCTTCGAAGAAAACCCCTGATCCATTCATTCTCTACCAATCCCGAAACCACACTGCTCCTCTCCAGTCTAATATCTGTAAATGCCTTCACCCTCTCAATCAATTTCCTCTCATACAATTTTCCAGGTATACTCAACAAACTTATGCCTTTGTAGTTTTAACACTCACCTTTATCCCTTTTCCCTTCGTACGTCACGTTATATATGCATTTCGCCAACCCCCAGGCACTTCACCATGATCCATACATACACTGAATATCCTAACAAGCTAATCAACAACGTCATCCCTTTTCCTAATAAATTCAACTGCATTACCATTCACTCCCGCCGCCTTGCCGGATTTCATCTTCTGCAAGGCTTTCACCAACTCTTCTCTTCAAACCACTCTCCCTGACTGTGACACTTCGCACACTTTTCTGACGAAGACACCCTATGTCTGCCACTCTATCATCAAAGACATTTAACAATCCTTCAAAATACCACATGTAAATCCATCTGTTTTTCTAAGTATGTTTCCCATGCATTCTTCAAAGTAAACACCTGATCCAAACATTCTCTATCACTTCTGAAACCAAACCACTCCTCCTGGATCTGATTCATTATACATGCCTTCAACGTCTCGATCAATACCCTCCTATACAATTTTCCAGTTATACTCAACAAACTTATGCCTCTGTAGTTTGAACACTCGCCTTCATCCAATCTGCATTTGTACGATGGCACTATATATGCATTATGCTAATCCTCAGGCACTTCACCATAATTCATACATACACTGAATACCCTTACCAATCAATCAAGTCACCCACTTTTTTAACAAATTCAACTGCAATACCATCCACTCCCGTCGATTTGCCGGACTCCATCTTCCGCAAGGCTTTCATCACCTTTTCTCTCTTCACCAAACCACTCTCCATGACTTTCTCACATCGCACACCACCTCCACGTTCTCTCAAACATTCTTCAAAGTAAACACTCTACCACTTCCGTAACCACACTGCTCCTCCCCGATCTGATTCTCTGTACATGCCTTCACCCAATCAATCAATACCCTCCCAGGTATACTCAACAAACATATGCCTCTGTAGCTTGAATAGTCACCTTTATCAATTTTGCTTTTATGCAATGGCACTATACATGCATTCCGCCAATCCCCAGACACTTCACCAAGATCCATACTTACAATGAATATCCTTACCAACTAATCAAAAGCAGTCACCCATTTTCTTAATAAATTGAACTGCAATACTGTCCACTCCCGCAGCCTTGTCGGATTTCATCTTCCGCAAAGCTTTCACTACTCTTCACAAAACCATTCTCCCTGACTCTCTCCCTTCGCACACCAAACCGACCAAAACACCCTATATCTACCACTCTATCATCAAACACATTCAACAGTTATTCAATTCACCACATACAAATCTATCTGTCTTTCTATTTCTCTCATACATTTATTAAAGTAAAAACCTGATTCACACATTCTCTACTACTTCTGAAACCACACTGCTCCTCCCCAATCTCATCTCTGTACATGCCTTCATCCTCTCAATCAATATCCTCCAACACATTTTCCCATGTACACTCAACAAACTTACGTCTCTGTCGATTGAACACTCACCTTTATCCCTTTCGCCTTTGCACAATGGCACTATACATGCTTTCCGCCAATCCTCAGGCACTTCACCATGAGCCATACGTACATTGAATATCATCACCAATTAATCAACAACACAGTCAACCTTAATAAATTCAACTGCAATACCATCCACTCCCACTACCTTGCCGGATTTCATCTTCCGCAAGGCTTTCACCACCTCTTCTTTTCACCAAACTACTCTCCATGACTCTCTCTCTGCGAATACCATCCCGAACAAAACACGCTATATCTGCCACTGTATCATCAAACACATTCAACAATTCTTCAAAACACCACATACAAATTCGTCTGATCCACACATTCTTTACCACTTCTGAAACCACACTGCTCCTCCTCCATCTGATCTCTGTAAATGCCTTCACCCTCACAATCAATACCCTCCTATATAATTTTCCAGGTATGCTCAACTTTGTTTTTATACAGTGGCACTATACATGCATGCCGCCTATCCTTAAGCACTTCACCATGATCCATACATACAATGAATATCCTCACCAGCTGATCAACCACATAGTCACCCTTTTTCGGAATAAAATCAACTGCAGTGCCATCCGCTCCCGCCGCCTTGCCGGATTTCATCTTCTGCAAGGCTTTCATTACCTCTTCTCTTCATCAAACCACTCTCCCTGACTGTCCCACTTTGTACACCACCACGACCAAAACACCCTACATCTACCACTTTATCATCAAACACATTCAACAATTATTCAAAAGATCACAAACAAATCCATTTGATTTTCCAAGTATTTCTGTCATACATTCTTCAAAGTAAACTTCTGATCCACACATTCTCTACCACTTCTGAAACCACATGGCTCCTCCCCAATCTGATGCTCTGTACATGCCTTCATCCTCTCATTCAATACCCTCCCATATAATTTTCCATGTATACTCAACAAATTTATGCCTGTGTAGATTGAACACTCATTCTTTTCCCTTTTGTCTTTGCACAGTGGTACTATACATGCATTCAACCAATCGTCAGGCACTTAACCATGATCCATACGTACACTGAATATCCTTACCAACAATTCAACGACCCAGTCGCCCCTTTTTTTAATAAATTCAGCTGCAATACCATCCACTCCCGCCGCCTTGCTGGATTTCATCTTTCGCAAGGTTTTCACTACCTCTTCTCTCTTTACCAAACCATTCTCCCTGACCCTCTCCTTTCACACACCACCCCGAACAAAACACCCTATATCTGCCACTCTATCATCAAACACATTCAACAGATCTTCAAAATACTCACATCATCTCCTTCTAACTTCATTACTACCCGTTGTTACCTCCCCACTTGCCCCTTCACCGATGTTCCCATTTGTTCGCTTGTCTTGCGCACTTTATTTACCTCCCTCCAAAACATCTTTTTATTCTCCCTGAAGTTTAATGATATTCTTTCACCCCAACTCACATATGCCCTCTTTTTCAACCCTTGCACCTTTCTCTTGACCTCCTGCCGCTTTCTTTATACATCTCCCCAATCATTTGTAGTCTTTCTTCGCAAATTACGTCCAAACGCCTCTTCATCCCACCACTCAATAGTCTTCCTAATCTGCCCACCTCCCAACTTTCTCATGCCACATGCATCTTTTGCGCAAGCCATCACTGCTTCCTCAAACACATCACATTCCTCATCCACTCCCCTCACGTCATTTGCTCTTACCTTTTGTCATTCTATACGCGATCTCTCATGGTATTCCCTCGAACAAGTCTCCTTTCCAAGCTCACTAACTCTGACCACTCTCCTCTCCCAAACATTCTCTCTTTTGAAAACCTCTAATCTTCACCGTCGCCTCCACAAGATAGTGATCAGACATCCCTCCAGCTGCCCCCCTCAGCACATCAACATCCAAGTCTCCCTTTTACACGTCTATCAAACAACACGTAATCCAATACTGCGCTTTGACCATCTCTCCTATCCATATATATATACTTATGTATATCTCTTTTTAAACCGGGTATTCCGAATCACCAGTCTTTTTTCAGCACACAAATCCACATACTTGATCACCGCGTCAATAAGGAAACACACGAAGAACGACCCATCCACTCATATACACAAATATATATATATATATATATATATATATATATATATATATATATATATATATATATATATATATATATATATATATATATATATATATATATATAAACGCCCATAGATGTACATATACATATCAACATAAACACAGACATATACATATACGCACGTGTACATATTCATGCTTGCCTTCCTTCATTCTCGGCGCCACCCTGCCCCACAGGAAACAACATCGCTATCCCCGCTTCAGCGACGTAGCACCAGGAAAACAAAAAGGCCACATTCGTTCACACTCAAGTTTCTAGCCGTCATTTGTAATGCACCGAAACCACGGCGTCCTATTCACACCCAGACCCCACACGTTTCCATGGTTTACCCGGCACGTTTCACATGCCTTGGTTGTCCATTGACAGCACGTCGACCCCGGTATACCACGTCGTTCCAATTAACTCTATTCCTTGCCCCAATCACCCTGACTTTCTCCTCTTGCCTTACCACCACCACTCCCCACCTTCCCAAACCACCAAAACTTGGTGCCGATGGCAATGTTCAGTGATTCTAACCATACACACACACACACACACCCGCCACTTTCCTTCTTCATGCCTCCTAATTTGCCGGCACAACCTCCCGCTCAACAAGAAAAAATTCTTTCCAAAATATATTAACCCAGGAGCCAGCAATTTCTATCCTGCCAAGGATGCGGTTGACATATCGGCAACTGCGAATGGCAGTTAGTTATCGTACGTCTGACAACCTCATCACCGTGTCTAAAACAATGTCCTGTGGTTAGTTTTCCTTCTGTCATCTTCCTTTTCATCAGTGACATCTTTCGCTGATTAAAAATGAACCCATCCTTACCAACCCAGCTAGTGCAAAACATTGAAATAGTGATTGCCCTTGGACCCTTCTTCTTTCAATGGGCCTCGGAGTTACTCCAGGACCCTTGCTGCACGACCCCCCTTTCCAGGAGCTCCTGCAGCTTCCATGCTATGTTACTTCCCGAACGATGGATATGATGAACTCCTTTGGTGAGTATTTGACGAGACTGCACTCCCGAAAATACAGCCCCGCCAAACTTAACTCTTCATTCAAGCAGAATGAGTCCAGTAACACACGACACCCTCTCCCTTAACAAGAGGCAAGTCCGTCTCCCAGTGCGAGAGACGCCGCGAGGTCGAGTGGCGACGCTCAGCAGCACCTCCAACAAACTGGTGGAAAGATCAGCGGTCACTTGCGTGTAATCAAAGATGGCACAAACACAAAAGCCGTCCTCTTGTATAAAAAGGAATCCAACAGTCATACTAACGGACGTGGAACCACGGATATCTTTACAAACTAATTTTTCAAACGTCTTCATATACAGCTGGGAAGCAGACATTTAGGGGCTTTATCTAAACTCTAAGTGTCAAGTTCTACAGAGAACCTGAAATAAAAAGGAATACACACAACGCCAACGAAATGATAGTCCGATACGTGTCGCTACTCAAACAACCTTTCTTGGCGCTAATCTCCAATTGTTTCACTACATGAAAACTGTGAATCAAATTCAGTATCTGCCTCGCCGAGATTCACAGCTGATTATGCAACATGGAGTTGGCAAGTCAGGTGTTGGATCACGTCAGCCAGACAGACCACGTCAGAGATCGGATATAAACCTGTTTCTAACACAGTATTGTAACTAATCCCTCATCCCTTTGTAGTTTATACGTTTGCAGTTTTCAGCGACGACTGTCCTGGGTCTATAAAAGATGGAGTGAATAAAACTGTTCATAGTAAAGGAAATAACGTTTCCTTTCACAACCGTATGAAATCTTAAGTGTCATAGGAGTAACACTTTCTGCGTAACGAGTAACTAATTTGTAGTATCGTTCTGGAATACTTTAGATTATATGGTATCTACAGGGCAATGTGCTCAGAACTTAATTACGTCTTGATTCCCCGCAATAATTTAACAAATCGGAAGGAAATGGGTACCCATTTTTTTTTTTTTTTTTTGGGGGGGGGGGGGGGTGGAAGATGATGTTAAACAAAAGAAAAAAAGTCCATTCCCGAAAATGACGGCTTAGAAAACGTACTATAATCAGAATATAAGAACTTAGCCAGTCAAAAAAAAAAAAATGCATGAGGGTCTAACAACACTGATGACTATCAACACGGAACATTACAGTAGCGCAATTCAATACCGCCATAGCTGCAATTATATATATATATATATATATATATATATATATATATATATATATATATATATATATATATATATATATATATACCTAAGTACCATAATGGTCGTTACCAACCCGCAGTGCTTGGAGTATTAACCCCAGACTTTATTTACATCACGTAATTTATACGTACTGTAAACAGTCTACTAAACAAGTCTTAAACTTTTACTACAGTCTAGCTAGAGGGTGTAAATCACGTGAAAAAATAGAAAAAGAAAATGGAGTGTGACATCCAAATCAAGACTGCTGGAAACAAACACGAAAAGTACAGCATAGAAAACGTAGAAACATGCAACGGTCGAATGAAAAACTGGGATATTCATCAATACCACAACACATTAACACTTTACCTGACGGGGATGATGTCTGCCACACGTCATACACACCAGTCAGTATCCAGAATCTGTACAGCACACAAGAATAGTCAGATATTCCGAGAAAAAAAAGCGCACAGGGAAAGCGGTGTCCCAATGTTGACACCACAAACTGGTGAGGGAGGAGAAAAAATACAAGGTTCCTCTCGTCTTTACTGTGAAAATATGCAACATTCCATACGTCAAAATATATCAAATAAAATATGAAAACAAAAACAATTTTATCATCCGAAATATGGAAGACATATATCCATATTATACATCAACTGTGATTACTTTCAGCGAGTCCCGTCGAAGACAGTTGACGTCATTGACATAACGTCACGAAATGTTGTTATGATGTCACGTTCCTGTGACGTGACAGGTTATTCTTTCGTTATGGGGGTTTTGATTGGAAGCGAGGTTCTCTGTTTAACGAGAATACGGAATGTATAGAGAAGCGGTACGGCAGGAACCAACACATAAGCATCACTAGCGACCTGAAATTAACCAATAGTCTTATCCGAAGAGCATCAGTGGCATTTCCTGGCTTCACTGCCCTTACTTACAGCTGTCGTTACGACATTTCTAGGAGTAAAATTCCTTTTTTTTTTTCCTCTCGTCAAGCTGTTTCCTCGGTACTTTAATAACCATTCCCTTCGCCTCTGTAGACATACAGAGTACAATTTGATGCGAGTGAACTGTTGTTATAAACTGCGGACGATGGTGTGTGAGGTGGAGGGGCACAGTGGGGAGGGCGGCAGCTTTGCACAGCAGGTAGCAGCAGCGGCTCACACAACAACCATCACCACTCGTCAGCCTCCAGGGTCGGGACCAGCTCACGGCGCCTCCGGAAAATCATGACGGGATTCATGAACGCTATGAAACGGAGAAGTGGACGGGGCTGCTACGTTACGTATCATTTGACAAAAAAAAAAATATATATATATATATCTTGTGGCAATTTCGACCTGTAGCTAGAAACGCACGAACGATAAGCTGTGGTATTATCACACCTCAATGCATTGCTTGACACAGACTAATATTCATTCTCATCGACCTCCTCTTCGGCAGAATCCATCCCGACCTCTTCGTAATCCTTCTCGAGAGCGGCCAGATCTTCGCGAGCCTCCGTGAACTCTCCTTCTTCCATGCCTTCCCCAACGTACCAGTGAACGAATGCCCGCTTGGCGTACATCAGATCGAATTTGTGATCGAGGCGAGCCCAAGCCTCGGCGATGGCCGTGGTGTTGGAGAGCATGCAGACGGCGCGGGACACCTTGGCCAGGTCTCCTCCAGGCACCACGGTCGGGGGCTGGTAGTTAATACCGACCTTGAAACCCGTGGGACACCAGTCCACAAACTGGATAGTGCGTTTCGTCTTGATGGAGGCGATGGCAGCGTTGACGTCCTTAGGCACTACGTCTCCACGGAATAAGAGGCAGCAAGCCATATACTTGCCATGTCTTGGGTCGCATTTGACCATCTGATTGGCGGGCTCGAAACACGCGTTGGTGATCTCGGACACAGACAACTGCTCATGGTAAGCCTTCTCGGCGGATATGACTGGAGCGTAGGTCACTAGAGGGAAGTGGATGCGGGGGTAAGGAACTAAATTCGTCTGGAACTCAGTCAGGTCAACATTCAAGGCGCCATCGAAACGAAGGGAGGCAGTGATGGAGGAGACTATTTGGCCGATCAGCCGGTTGAGGTTGGTATAGGTGGGTCGCTCGATGTCCAGGTTCCTGCGGCAGATGTCGTAGATGGCTTCGTTGTCCACCATGAAGGCACAGTCGGAGTGTTCTAGCGTCGTGTGCGTCGTCAAAATAGAGTTGTATGGCTCCACAACAGCAGTTGCTACCTGTAAACACGAAAAAGGGGGTAAAGTGGGAGAATACAATACAATCTAATACCTTTGTAAAGTCGAGGATGGGGAGATAAACAAAATCATGGCGTACGAAGAGAATAACAATGAAAAGAAAGTGGCAGTTGGAGGCCTATTAGAAACGATCAAGTCAGATAATCAGGCAAAGTTGCATCAGAAGTCGATACCATAGTGGTACTGAAATGTGTTACCAAAAGATTAGGGACTGATGGGACATTTCTTGAAAGATAACGAGGAAGCATACGATGATAAAACTGAAGCTAAGGCAGTGGCAGACAAACTGTGCAAGTTACTGGAAGACTTGCGCGTAAACGTAAAATGCGAGTGGTAATGGGAGACTGGTTACTCAAAGGATATAGTAGTACAAGAAAACTGGCCGATGAGAGATAATCTACCATTACCAGACGACCAGAATATGACAGAACATTTCTACCAGTAATCTTGTCTATTGCGCTGCTGGAATACTAGACATAAGTGAACAAATCTAGCAATATTAAAGTAAGTGACACCGACTGAAGATTCCTAGCCATATTGAAGACGTTTCCCCTGTATAAGACGGAACCGATTGTGAGTTACTCGATAGGGCCGGCAGCTCACAGCATAACACAAATACACACATCCTGCCATATTCTTGGTCGACAATTGGATAACCAGTGTATGCATATGCAGGTCCAACCGTAAAGTTGGCGCCAGTGGCAGTGGTAAATGCCTTGAATAGTAAGAAATCCGGAAACCCTAAACATCTCAGAATAATATCAAAAGTATTTCTCCTTGAAGGTTTAAATGAAGATGGAGCTATAGGAGTCGAAGTCTTTTAAAACAAAAAAAATCTGATGCCCTTCGATGCTTGCATGACGCAACACAGGCTTACATTCGAAGAGGTTCTAAGACCCAAGACAAGATGGGAATCCTGAAAAACGTGAGACACTGAAAAAAAAAAAAAAAATAGGAAGACACTGAGAGAAACACGGGAAGGCAATGATAGAAATATGGTGGGACACTAAGAAAAACATGGAAGGACACTGGCATTAAACAAGAAAATTCTACAGAAACTGAAAGGCCTATGGAGGACACTGGAAGGCCCTGGAAGACACGGGAAGACTCTAATCTCATTTAAGAGTATTTACGGATGCCTACCTCTAGACAACAACGTGGACATTCTGGCGACAAAGGAGAAATGTGAACGGGTCGTATGGAAGGCTCCTGGACGGTAGGGGTGGTATTCAGGTCTCACGGAAGGTTTAGAGGAATAACAGCGAGTGTCATGACAACACTGGAAGGTCACTGAGAGCAACATGAGAGTATTCCAGCGTCACCAGAAGAGCCTGGACAAACAACGTGTTATTAAGGTAGCACTGGAAGGCTTCGATAGGAACAAGATGAAAGTGGTAGTGGGAAGCCAAGGAAAACAAGTATATTCTGCCGGTTTTAGAGGACTCGGGGGCAGGGAGAGAAACAAATCAACAGCACCGTAATGGCCTTCAGTACAGGAGACACACACTGGTAGCTTTGGAAGGCCTTAGAACAGAAGACACCATAGGCTGAATCATAAGGTAACCAGAAGAAAAAAAGAAAACTTGCGAGCAGTATTGGCTCTACGGAAAGCATACTTTTTTTGCCCTAACTGAAGGATCAGCTGAATATGAGAGGTATCTCTGTGAAGCCAGGTGAGCGTCAGTAAGCGGAGGTCTTCCTCGAGAAATAAGGTGTACTGGACCCTTATACTAAGAGGTCAGACTCGAGAAGCTCTACTCGGCTCTTTCATTCCTAGGTCGTCCTCAGTAAGGAAGCTGTAAATATCACTTGGACTCGATCATCCTCAAGAAGTAACCTATACTTGGAATCTGTACTCGGAAGTCGTCCTCGAGAAATAAGTTGTACTTAGCACTTGTTCTACGAGTGTAACTAATCAAATTGCTGATTCCGATATCAATGTTTAAAGCTATATATTACATAATAGTTATATTTGCCTCTATTATACCATTATACTGAAAAGTATGTACAAGTACTTTAAACTGCGCGAGAGAGGACCTATCCTTGGGAGGAATGTATACATATGCCTCTCTCGCTCTTCCTCTGTGTGTGTGTGTGTGTGTGTGTGTGTGTGTGTGTGTGAAGGCAGTGCGCCACTGGATGTCAGTCCCTTCTAAAGCTTCAGTAACGAGCGAAAATTAAGGTTACTGTGTCATCCTCATAATAGCTGACCAGTCAGTCACGTGTAGGAACAGGCTTGCACGTATCCCAAGTGCAGCTGGCACGTAAGTAGCCCCTGGACACGTGCAGCGAGCACGTAAGTAGCCCCTGGACACGTGCAGCGAGCAAGTGTGTAGCATGTAGCGGTCACGTTCAGCAGACACGCATGTAGCCTAACACGGGCAGCAGACAAGCACGTAGTCTGGGAGACCGTGCAGACAGAAACATAGCCCCGGTCACGTGACCGCGGCCGACTTTGCACCACGGTGCTTGGTCCATCCCTGATCTTTACCCTATTTTCTACTCTTATCATTCGTTATGCAACGTCTACACTCTCTCTTTCTTTCTCTTTAAAAGTGTATGTGTGTGTGTGTGTGTGTGTGTGTGTGTGTGTGTGTGTGTGTGTGTGTGTGTGTGTGTCAACTTATTTCCTTCATGGCATACAACTATATCCTGTTGGGTCATGGCAAGTGATGCTATCAGAATTTGTGATTTCCATGGAAAGAGCAACCAGGCATGTATTGTGGTAAAGACTACGAACAACGGGGGTTAATTGAGGCACAACATGCAGCATTTCTCTTCCTCAAACAAGTATCTACCGTACCCTACCTACTGAAAGAAACGCTAAGGTAAAAAAAAAAGAAAAAAAGTCTGCCACACTTCACGCGTGTGAATCTCCAAAAATAAACAGACGATAAGAATCATGAATATAAAAGCCATTTCGAACGTAAATGTTTCACAAAAAAAGGTATCTTAAGATATCTGATTTGCCTCTTTCATTTCGTGTGATCATTCTTAACAAATTCTTCCATTCATCAGGCAGCAGCTGAAGGAAAAGAGGAAGAGACACACAAAGTATAAACGAACGAAAGAATCCGGCAGCTCACTTCATTACACAACGCCCTGGCAGCTGAGGTCTTCGTTACCCCGGCAACTCTCTCTCTCTTCCGCCCGGCAGCCGACGACTACGCCAGCCCGGTGACTCCATCTCCCGCTCGACAGCCGAGGTCTTCGTTACCCCGGAACCTCGATCTCTTGCCCGGCTGCCAAGGACTACGCTAACCAGTAGACTCGATCTACCGCCCGAAAGCTAACGTCTTCGTTACCCCTAGTACCCTAGATCTCCCACCCGGCGGCCGAGGTCTTCGCCTAACTGGTGACTCAATTACTCGCCGGATTGCGAAGGGCTCCGCGCTTGCCTGGTAACTCTCTCCCTCCCGGAGGCAGAGGCTTTCGACCGCCGGGGTAACTAAATCTCCTGCCTTGCGGCTGAGGGCCTCACCAGCTGGGTGACTCGATCTCCCGGGAGGCACAGAGTCGAATGATGACGTTAACCTCAATAATGGTTTCCAGTGGCTACGGAGCCTTAAGCTGGAGGTCCGTTCGAAAAGGGACGCGTTCACTGAGGACAGTACACATGAAGATGAACATACGATATTCATGTGACATTTCATAACAGCACCGACGAAGAATATACAGAATGAGTTGAAGTCAAATGCATAAGCGAATGCTTTAATCATGCTACACTGTCATTGAAATGTTTGATAAATAAGATGAATAAAGAGGAGGCAAGAGAATGAACGTCTCTGGCCATACTACATTATAAATGATATAAACAATGAATGGTTATCAAATGCCTAAATAAAGGCTTTTGGTCATTTTACAGTCTAATAAGTATGGAGAGTAGACAGGTAAACGAATGTCTGACCACACCAGATTTACATGCGAATTGAACATGAGTATTTGAATATCTATGGTCATGCACCATAACACAAATAAGTGAATGGAGAGAAAAACATATCAGTGTCTAGCTGTGTCTAACTACCAGAATAACACAAGAGAAAAGGAATCACATAAGTGCCACAATCCATCACCATCGCATCATCTACTTATACAAAAGAGAAAATGAGTCATTACACTTTGTGGATACATTACCAATGCCCTAACCAAGCTACCAACACCATAACTTGAATATAAAACAGATAAATATAAAAAGACGGAGAGGTAAAGATGGATGGCTAGAAAGGGTAAGAGGTGTTGCGCAGACCTGAGGGGCGGGGTATATGGCGAACTCAAGCTTGCTCTTCTTGCCGTAGTCCACAGAGAGCCTCTCCATCAACAGCGACGTGAACCCCGACCCGGTGCCTCCACCGAAGGAGTGGAAGATCAGGAAACCCTGTGAGGGAAGAACACTCGTGAGACACAGCCACAGTGACAAACACGGGGTGAAACAGTGAGACACAGCACACTGACAGACATGGGCTGTGAGGAAAGAACACTCGTGAAACATAGCATACTGACAGACATGGGGTGAAAAAGTGAAACAGTGAGACACAGCCATACTGACAGACATGGGGTGAAACAGTGAGACAGAGCCATACTGACAAACATGGGGTGAAACAGTGAAACACAGCATACTGACAGACATGGGGTGAAACAGTGAGACACAGCCATACTGACAGACATGGGGTGAAACAGTGAGACACAGCCATACTGACAGACATGGGGTGAAACAGTGAGACACAGCCATACTGACAGACATGGGGTGAAACATATCAGAAAAGATGGCAGTTATAGAAGACGATGAAATACGAAAAGAGGTTAAACGTATTACTGAAAGCAAACAAATTATATAAGAAACTACAGGGATGGGGTGGGGGGAAGAGGAGCATGGAAACTGTACACGGGAGAAAAAAGAGTAAAGGCAATGAAATAAAAAGAAGAGGGCAGCAGGCACTGAAATCAATAAAGTTTTAAATGAAACTAGAAAGAATGAAGAGCAGTTGGGGGTCCTTCAAGGAGGATGCAGAGGAGAAGAACGTATGAGAAAAAGCGGTCATAGAAACCAAGAAATTAAATCAGGAAAGCGGAGGGAAAACGAGAGAGAGAGAGAGAGAGAGAGAGAGAGAGAGAGAGAGAGAGAGAGAGAGAGAGAGAGAGAGAGAGAGAGAGAGAGAGAGAGAGAGAGCAGTTTGGAAGATCTATATGGGGAAAAAGAGAGAAAAAAAAATATGAAGCAAAATAATCATAAATTCAGACCAGATGGAGAGACTTGGAGGAATACAGTCTCAAATTATGTACGATACTGCACTGATTATTTTCTTTCATGCAATTATTTCCGGGAATAATGGTTGTGTAAGAGGATGTGTTATGGTTCGAGGAGAGGCAGCATACGGGGTACGAGGGTACAAGGAGAGGCGGGGAGGTGTACGGGGTTCGAGGCGTGTCATGGTACAAGGAGAGGCTGGGAGGGAGGTACAGGGTACACTTGGAAATCAAGGTCACTCAGTCTCCCAGGTGGGTCCCAGCCCTACACTTGTACCCAAGACAGCCATTACTACCGCATATCAGTCAGGTCAGGCTCTCTCTCTCTCTCTCTCTCTCTCTCTCTCTCTCTCTCTCTCTCTCTCTCTCTCTCTCTCTCTCTCTCTAAGCCTCACCTGCAGCCCCGTGCACTGGTCGGCCAGCTTCCGGACCCGATCGAGGACAAGGTCGACGATTTCCTTGCCGATGGTGTAGTGGCCGCGGGCGTAATTGTTGGCCGCGTCCTCCTTGCCCGTGATGAGCTGCTCGGGGTGGAAGAGGTACCGGTACACGCCGATACGTACCTCATCTGTACCGTGGGCGGGAGAGAGGGTACAGTTAGAGGGATGATTTGTATATATGCGTGTGTGTGTGTGTGTGTGTGTGTGTGTGTGTGTGTGTGTGTGTGTGTGTGGATGAGCCATCCGAGACGAAGGCTGGGTAGCATTCGGCGTTCACTCAAGGGCCACATAACGCACCCAGCAAGAGTTGTCTGTGGTCTTAGTACAATCCGCAGCACCTGAAGGTGTTCGGGAGACACTTCGGATGGTGGTTACGACTTGAAGCTGATGGCACTTAATGACCCATGGCAGTTGATGGGTCTAAAGTTCAAAAAAAGGAGCATCGTACTCACATCAGTCTAAAACAGACCAACACGCTCTTAACCACACACGGATCGGCCTATGTCGGTAATGGATTGGGTTGTATACATCCATGGTGAGGGGAATACCCTCAACTCGTGAAGAAAGTGTTAAGAACTTCTCTAAAGGTAATGTAGATTAAGGTTGATTTTCTTATTTACCCTGGCAGGTGATATACCTAATGGCAAAACAACCAATTGACCATCGCCACTATGCATTTCTTTATGTGTGTGTGTGTGTGTGTGTGTGTGTGTGTGTGTGTGTGTGTGTGTGTGTGTGCCATCATCATTCTATTAGCCGTACCTCAAGGCAAAAATGACAAGTGTATAGAGACCACAAGCAATATCGTCAAAATGATTAAAGATATCAAAAAGACATCCTTGTATTCACACCCATTACTGAATCTGAAAGATAATTTTTTTTTCTATGTCCCTAAAAACGTGTGGTTTACCGAAATTAAGCAAAGGGCACTGCGAGCCATCGCCAACTGTTACGTGAGCACGAATTACGAAGTCCCTCATACCCGAAGCCCAGCATCT